>NC_060267.1:154274902-154355044 GCF_021613505.1 Equus quagga | reverse complement strand
ATATCTAATCATTTTTAAAGACTCACTTCAAATATAAGCATTTATATGTGTGTTGCCTGTTCTAAGTGAAGAGGTGCCTTGACCAGAAAACATTTCTTAAAGCATGTAGAGCCTGGAAGTCCCTTTAGCCAAAGATCATAAAGAACATGGCAGCATTTACTTTGCCAGATGTCAAGTCCTGTGAGAGGTGCCACAATGGTGCATAAGACACAGTCTCTCTCCTCAAGAGCATGTGACTTAGCAACAGCCATCCCTCATTTCTATAAGAAAGCTTTTATCCACATCTTGGGATCCCTGGCTCCATGACACAGAATTTAGTTCATGGAATATGTTAGTATAAACACTCTTCTTTACAGAAGGTTGAGCCTGACCTTTTGGGAGCTCTTCATTTGGACTTTTGCTTCATGTCCGATTGACAAAGATACCAAAATCAATGACACAGGATTGTTTTGTCCAGGCATACCACTGATGAGAAAGCACTGAAACTGGACAGCAATTATCAATATTTGATTGTTTTTCTCCTTGGATCTTATCTATATGGCTCCAAATAACAGTGGCCAATGTAGCTATTTCAACCATGTTTGTGGTTCATGATGGTTATTCTAAGCCTATTCTATGTGTAAAATGTTGTCAATTAGGACTTCCTTTGTCTTTCTCTTGTTGAATATCTAATCATTTTTAAAGACTCACTTCAAATATAAGCATTTATATTTGTATTTGTCTTCTGGAAGTCAAATTAATTTCTCCCTCCTCGAGGCTCCCACATCATCTCCTATTATGTTGGACTGGAATTATTTGCTCACGTGTTTGTCTTTTTCCTTCTAGACTCTGAGTTGCTTGCGGGCAGGGCCTTCATCTGATTTTTCTGTGTTTCCCAGGACTCAGTACAATGCATGGCACATAGTAGGTTCTCCAGTTTGGGGGAGGAGTGGATAATGAATTCAAGAAGTTTGTCTTCTGTCAGATTAACAGTGCAGAGACACTTGGTGTAAGTCGTCAAAGTTTTCACTGACTTTATTTCCTCTAAATAAGCAAAAGATCCTTGAGAGGTTTTCAGTGCAGCTGGGCATCAAACTAGAATGTCACTCATAATTCAGACTCAGTGTGCAACAAAAAGTACTTCTGTTTTTTGCCTGCCAAGTTTGCCAGCTCCTGTGAGAGATTCTGCAAAGGATCATACCATCTTTCCAAGACCAAGGTAAGAGAAACTCAGTGTAAGTGATGTCATGGTATTATCCTTATCCTTATTATTATTTTATTTTTTAGGAATAAGAGTCTCTGACCCCAGAGAAAATTGTGGTCTGTCTCAAAGGAGGCCACCCAGAAAACAATACACAGTAAAAACAAAACATAAAATATAGAAAGCCTTCCGCAGAGGTGAGAGGTGAATTTTTCACACTTTTTTTTCTCACCTGATAAGTGATAGGGCACACTGCTAAATCTCCTTTGTTCATTTGGAGGGTGTTCCCATAATACCGATTTAAACATTCATTACCTAGATTTCAGACCTGAAGGCAGAGTAGCTCTGATCTATTACATCAAAAAAGACTGAACATAGTGCAATAAGAGTTCAAAAGAACAGTTTTCTAAAAGATAATTATCACAGTAACAATAACTAGAATCTAGGAATGGCCTACTGTGTGCTGGAAACCACTGTGAGTGTTTATCATAGGTCTTTAATGCTTGAATCAATCATGCAGGTATGGTGTTATTGAGGAAACTGAGGCTCAGGAGGAGAAATGATTGACCAAATGTAAATTAGAAGTAGGAGAGCAAATATGTAGATAGATGCAACAGCATGAATGAGTGTCACAGCTATTGAGTTGAGCAAAAGAAGCCAGATACGAAAGACTGCACACTATGACTACATTTATATGAGTTCAAAAACAGACAAAGCTAACAAATTGTCATAGAAGTCAGAAGAATAATTACTTTTGTGGGGTGGGGTTTGACTAGGTGGGGGTATAAAGGAACCTTTTGGATGACAAGAAATGCTCTTTATCTTGACATGGGTGGTAGTTCAAAAGTGTATAGATATGTAAAAATTCATTCAGCTGCACAAAGATTTGTACCCTTTTCTGTATATAAGTTATATCTCAATAAAAAAGTAGAAGAAGGGGAGAGGAATTAGAATTTAGCCTCTGTTTAGTTCCAAAGACCCTCTCTTTCCGCTACACACTCTTTCTGCGATCAGTTTCAAGTTTTTCTGTTCAACAGAGAGTCTTACCCATTTTCCTGTGACAGTGCACAGAAAAGTCAACACAGATACTTGAATAAACTATTGCAAGTAAGTTCTTAAAGCAGAAATTGCAGAGTACAAGCAGGTTGGTTGTGAAAGGATGTTGTAGTAAGCTGGAACTAGGTTATAAAGAGTTTCGTGGACCTTGTTAAAGGAAAAGCTTGGATTTTATTTATATGGGGAACCACTGAGGGATTTTACATAAAAAAGTTTATCAGCAAATTTGCTGTTGTGGGTGAAATGGATTAGAAAGAATAGATAGGAGGAGAAAAAGCCTACGAACAGAGAGCAAGTTAGGAGGCTGTTGGAATCATCTCTGCAAAAGTATATAGATCTTGGACTGAGAGTTACGATAGTATGGTTGGTAGATGAATAAAGATATGTTAAAAAACTGAGTGGATGTTGTGGGCAATGAGGGACAGACAGGAGCTGACTGAAGTGGCTAGGTGGACTGATCCACAGTGAAGCAGGCCTTATCTAACCACCAGGAAAACAGGGGCAAAGTATATCGCTCTGGGGAGAGGCTTACAGCTGGGCAGGTTGTCAGGGCTCTAGCCAAGTGATTTGGGATTCAGGGAAGGGTTCTCATTCTTATAAAGAACTAGACTGTTGTTACAGGCTGAATTGTGTCCCCCAAAATTCATATGTTGAACTCCTAAGCCCAGTACCTGAGAATGCGAGTATATTTGGAGATAGGGTCTTTAAAGAGGTAATTAAGTAAAATGAGGTCATTAGAGTAGGCCCTAATACAGTATGACTGATCTCCTTATAAAAAAAGGAAATTTGGACACAGACATGCACAGAGAGAAGACCATATGGAGAGACAGAGAGAAGATGGCTGCCTAAAAGCCAAAGAGAGAGGCCTCAGAAGAAACCAAACCTGCAGACACCTTGATCTTGGACTCCTAGCCACCAATTGTGAGAAAATAAATTTCTGTTGTTTAAGCCACGCAGTCTGTGGTACTTGGTTATGGCAGCCCTAGCTAACTAATGTAAGTACCAACCTAGACCTAAGCCCATTCAGATAAAAGAGGGCACAGTCCATGGGGAGCTGGAGGCTAAGTTATGCAGCTCAGAAAGCAGACAGGGCCATCAGGGACCTCAATAGTGATCTTCCAGCCAAGAACTAGTTCCAAACCCCATCTACTGGTAGGGATGGGGCTTCTAACGTTCCTCCAAATTTCATTCTCATTGGCTTAAAGATAGCGCAGAGCAGAGCTACAGATGGAAAGTGTTTAATTCTGAGCCTGGACAGAGTTGGAAGCATGCAGGGGCTGAGTGACCATCTCAATTTTTAAAAATAACCAACTGGATATCACCAGTGAGCAAAAAGGAACGCTAGATCTAGTCAGAATCGACTCGATAAATAATTAAGATATTTGTTTGTACTTGCACATTCTTTGGATAGTAGACTAAAAAATATATATGTGTGTGTATTAATGTCTAGGCTACATACCAAACACCTCACTTCTCTTTACCTTCACATGCTCTGCTATGGGTCAACTGCTAACCTTGCTCCCTTGGGTTACTATAACTTCCTCCTAACTGGTCTCTCTGTCTCTGTATTGCTCCCCGATAATGATGATCAGGTTCAGATCATTTGAGCAATGAATGGGTGCATTGCCATGATTTTTTCACTTGTTTGTATACATTTGCCAAGGAAAAGAATCACCTAGATATCCTTCTTGCCTCCTTGTTCTAGTCTCCTAAGTCCAATTATGAAGTATAGCTTCTTCCTTTGCAGTTACTGTCACATCCATCCTTTCTTTCTACATTTCTACATATCCTAGCTCAGGCTCTTTTCAGATCTTGCCTGAGCTGCCGCAATAGCCTCCTTATGTAACTGAGCAAAGGCTCGCTGCCCAATGTGCACAGAAGCCAATACTACAGCACCAACTTTTGAGAGAACAAAGAGCTTTATTGCCTGGCCCACCAGCAAGGAGACAGAAGGCAAAGCTCAACTATGTCTCCCTGAGCTGAAGCAGAGACAAACTTTTAAGGAGTTGGGAGTGGAAGTGGTTATGTGAAATGTTAACTTGGCGGAATCTGATTGGAGGGTGGGAGGGTAACAGTCTTATAAGTCGGATGTGCTACATATCAAGGGACCCTTCCATTCTTATAAGGTTGCCCATTCTGCTTTCTCCTCATATTGAGTTCCATAATTAGGGAACTTTTGGTTCTTAAGCAGCTTGAAGTCATCTGAGGACAAGGTTTCCATCTTCTGAGCATGCTCCAGCTCCATGACGTGCAGTTCTGTTTGTTGCCCCTGCAAAACAACTTCAATACGTGGTTATCGATATAATAAGATACAATAGTGCCACTACAACGTGGTCTATGATGGTTGCACTTACTGTTCTGCTTACCCCCTGGTTCTCTCCTTACCACCTAAATCTATCCTATACAAAATCTTTAAAAAACATCACTTTGACCATAATGCCATTTTTCTGCTTGTTAACCTTCAATGGCCCCTGACTGCTTATAGCAATACATTCAAACACTCCTCAGCCTAATGTTTAAGGCTTTGGGAATCCCGCCTCTTCTAACATTTTCAGTCTCATTTATAACTATCCTAGCTTCTCAAATTCTCAAACACATTGAAGCAGTTTCAGGCATTGCTCTCCAACATGCCTGCCACACAGCCCTGAGCTTCAGACCCCTGTGCTTTGGCTTATATGCTTCCATTCCTCGTCTTCCACCTTTTCCAAGCCCCATTTGTCCTTTAAGAACAGCTCAAATCCCAGATACTTTTGCTCATTTTTCTCCTAGCATGACATGCTTTCTTACTCTGCCTACCCATGCTACCCATCTTTCAAGGGCAACCTCATCTTTGAAGTCTTTCTCAACCACCCTGGCATTCAATCCTTTGAGAAAGGCTACTTTGGGGCCATTAGGTGTCAGATACTGTGTGAGCCCTAGGAATTATGGTTGGATGATACCTAATTCCTCATTTCCAGGATAATGTGCTCTCCTCCCTCTTAACGCTCCTGTTGCAGTTATTGCCCAAAGCATTGTCTATTAATAATGTGACAACTTAGGAAATTTCTCCTGTTTTGAATTGCCAATTAAATTTCTATGATTTAAGTTTTTAAGAAATGATTTATCTTTCCCAGTTACATTGTAAAGACTTTGCCCTCAAATGACCTAGTTTAACGCGCGCGAGAGAAGTATACACTATTATGTACAAGGAATTGAGGTGGTGTTTTAGCTAGCGCTTCTCATAGTGAGATAGGTCTAGCAGTCCATTTTATGCGGCACACAAAACCCATGATTTTACAGATATTCTTGCTTAGGATACGGCGAGAGTAGATAGTGCCCATTTAAGTCTTTTGAAAAGTGAGTTGATTTAAACAAAAAACATTAAATAATAATGGTTCAAGGGATACTCAGTTATGGCAAAAACTGTAGAAGTGGTCCTTCAATGACTGAAATAGCACCATATATCACATTTATGTCTCACAACAATCTTGTGAATTAGAAACTAAAGTCTAGAGAAACATTGAAATTTATTCAAATCACAAAGCTAGTAGGCAGTGATGCAGGATTCAGACGGAGTTACCTAGATCTCTGACTAAGCCTCTCCAGGTTTCCCTCTTTACTATGATGTCCTTTTGCATGTAGGAAGATTTAGTTTAATTACTTAAGTGTGTGTCTGATTTGTGTTTTTTATACCCCATCATCTCAAAAAGATTTACTCTCTAAATGAAATTCTTCACCTCCAGAAAAATAAAAGGGGCACCAGAATTTGGTGTGTTTCTAAGCACATTTATAAAACATACAAGGAAAAGACCTGATTTCCTGCCTGGCTGAGTGAAACATTAATTCTTCACCTTGGCACCTCAACCTACAGCTGTAATAAGGGCCGTTATGCCCAAATAGGCCCTTAAACGGAAGACCTGCTGAGCAGAGACCCACTTTCCCAGCCCTGCTCAACCGCGTCAGCTTTTCTGCCAACTGACCAGGCGGAAGCAGCAGCAGGGGAGGAGGGACTGCAGGTAGGTGGGGAGGGGATCATTCTGAAAGCCCTAAATCCCTCTCAGGGAAGAAGCAGCTGCTCCTTGTTTTTTTTTAACATCTGTCCCATCTGTCCCCGGCTGCACCTCACCCTCTGGAGGCTCGAGCTAAACGTGGACACGACAAGGAAGCATTTCTGAAGGCTGGTTGGTGAGTGGAAATGAGCATAATTGCCACCCAGAAAGTTTCTTCGATTGAGAAGAGGGCAGTTGTGGTTCTTAAAGAGGATGGCTACCACCTTCCTTCATTTTTCTCTCAAAACATACAGCCTTAATTGATGGAGTCGAGATTTGTAACATCACCCAAATCGGACTGTACGCCCTGAGGATATTTCACAAAACACAGGTACCCTTAGCGCACAGTTTTTTATTGGGGGAGGAAATAATGATACTGCACACATTATACCACCTCTACGGTCGAACAAGCTGTGCATATCTCGCGCGTGGGGGGTTTATCACATTTAACAGCGTGCTGCTTGTACCTGATTCCCCTGCCAACAAGGTGCTCCTCGAGAATAGGGACCTTATTTTTATTCAATAACTTCCCCCTAGTATTCAGAATCGTGGCTGGAACTTGGCAGGCATGAAATTGACATTTATGAATGAATGAACGTTAACGAAGGAAAAAAAAAAAAGGAACAGGATGATTCATTTGGTTCTCCTAAGGAGGGTGTGGGGGACGGGCGTGGACTTGGACCGAGTCGCCAAGTGAGTCGCAGTCCGAAAGGCCCACAGCTTCTGCTCCCGTCCCCGCAGACCGGGCGTGCAAGGGGGCGTTCACGGTCAGCCCCAAACCAGGCTGCGCGCGCCTGAGACGCTCCCGCCCCCAAGGCGCGCGCGCAGCCCCGCCCCCTTCCCGGTCATTCCTTCTGCGAAGTCCATTCCACGCTTGTTATGGGATTAGGGGCGGGGCCAGGAGAGCGCAAGCGCAATGGGCGGCGGAAGTAGCGACTAGGGAAGTGAGAGGGAGAGGGGCCTGCAGCTTTGCGAAGGGCGCAGCGCTCCTCCTCCTTCTCCTCCTCCCGCGGGAAGCCCGGGGCGGCGGCAAGTGCAGCCGAGTCCAGCCTCCTCCCTTCCCCGCCCCCTGCCCCAGAGCGGCCTGGCTTCCTCTCCGCTCGCCGAGATGGCGCTTGACCCCGCAGGTACCGGGGCGGGAAGCGGGTTTGCTGAGAGGTCTCGGCCCGGGGCTCTAACCGCGGGCCCGCGGCTGGGGGCCGGCCTGGGAAAGGTGCCGAGCTCTGAGGTTGCACCGCTTCCGCAGACGTCCCCTCACGCCCCGCCGGCTGCCGTAGGGTTCTGGCCCGCCCCAGCTCCTTCCTTGCGGTCGTAGGTCATCTTCCTGCTGCTTGGGGTTAGGGCTAGGTGAAAGGCATCGGATTTGTTGTTTAAACTCCTGTCCATTTGTGGCTTACAAACATTTTCTCCTTAATGTGCTACTGGTCTCTTCATCGTCATCCTTCTTTTCACCCCTTTGGGGCACAGATTCCTTTGAATATCTGTAGCCCAACTTGAAAACAGATCAGAGTCCATCACTGTGGCAGGAGTCAGTTTCTTTGGAAGGCTCCCCAAAGCCGTGATCAATGTTAGTTTACCTTTCGTGCCTCCACGTGACTTTCATTTGCAGCGGGGGTTTCACTTGCCCTCGAATTCCCGTCCTTAGAGAAGCTCACGTGAGATATCTTTGCTTTAGGCTATTTGTGTAAGGATATAGTGAACTTCACTTTTGGAGGGAATGCTAATTGGGCTAGTCCATGCCCTTCATTTTATGGATATGAAAACTCAAGGCTTTGGGAGGAGAAATGACTTCAAAGCTTCAGAGATTCAGAAATGAAAAAGTCACATTGGTGGCTCTCAAGGAGAATGAAAAATATGTGTAGCAGACGAGTAACACATTTATTGAACACTTTATTATCAAGCCAAGAATTCTCAATTAACCAACAATAGTGTGTGGTATGCTAGATGCTATTATCCATTTTAAGGATTAGGAAACAGGCTGAGAGAGGATCAGAGATTACTTGAATTTGAAGCGTAAAGGAATTTCCAGAACACATAATGATCAGACCAATATTGGGCCAGGTGATTGAATCGGACGTTATGAAGCAGTTCACAATTGATCTGAGCTTTGAAGGATGGAATTTCCAGTGGCTGGCGTTGGAGAAGAGGCGGTGGAATGCGCAGATGTATAGGCGGCAGAGTGCACTGTGTGATGTTTGGTTGCAGGGGAATACCTTGATTTTGTTGGGGGTAGGAGGGATGTAAATGAAGAATGGGTAAGAAAGTTCAGGTTGGAAAGTAGATTAGGGCCTATATAATTCTAGTATTTCTGAACTGTGACATTCAAAAAAATCTCATTCAGATGAGGAAATAGAGAGGTTAAGAAGGCTTCCATATGTCTGTATTCTTGAATTTAGACAAGGAAGTTTAGAAAAAAAATCTTCATACTTGCTGCCTGCACTTTCTTACTGCCCGGTTACCCTTAACCCACTCCGGTCTTGTGGTGTGCCCAAGGCCAAACAGCTAATTGCTGGTAGGGCCAAGTCTGTATAGAACTCAGATAATTTCATTTCCAGTCCAGTGCTGTAGACCATGCTACCATTTGAGTATTTATTTATTTGTTTATTTTTTAAAGAAACGTTTTATTTTTTTGTGAGGAAGATTGGCCCTGAGCTAATGTCTATTGCCAGTTTTCCTCCTGTTGCTTGAGGAAGATTGTCACTGAGCTAACATCTGTGCCAGTTTTCCTCTACTTTATGCAGGATGCTGCCACAGTGTGGCTTGGCGAGTGGTGCTAGGTCTGCGCCTGGGATCCAAACCCATGAACCCCAGGCTGCTGAAGCAGAGTGCGCGAACTTAACCACTATGCCACGGGCTGGTCCCCCATTTGAGTATTTATTGATTATACAAATACTTGAGTGCCCATTATATATCATGGGTTATTCTAGGTCCTAGGAAACTGATAGGACAGCCGCGATCCCTGTTCCAAATAGAGCTTGTATTCTAGTGGTAGAAGAAAGAAGACCAGTGGCACCCCCACCCCCCAGACACACACATTTTTACAGATTGTGATAAACATGGAGAAAATTAGCAGTGTCATGTGGTAGATGGTGAAGAGAGGACTGCTTTAGATAGCGTGGTCAGTGAAGAGCTCTATGAGGAGGTGTCACTGGAATTGGAATCTGAAGGAGGAGAGGAAGCAGTCCTGTGAAGAGGTAGGGCAAGGGTATGCCGGGCAGTCAAAGTAGCAAATGCTTAAAATATTTGACTAGAATGAGGGCCAGAGTGTGGAGATGTGTAGGGAAAGATGTTGGGAAATTAGTCAGGAGCTAGATGCCTCAGGGCCTTGAAGGCTCTGATAAGAAAGCATTTGGGCTTTTCTGATGTTATCAAAAGCCTTTGGAAGCTTTTAGAGAGGGCAGTGACGTAGCTTTTGTCATTACTACCCTGGCTGCAGTGGTAGCCTGCATTGTGGGGGGTTCTGAGTGGAAGCAGAAAGACAGGTTAAGAGGTGGTAGCAGTAAATCCAGGCCACATATGTTAATATCTTGGCCTGGGGTGGTTTTAGAAAAGATGGAAAGAAATATAAAACTTCAGTAGGTGTTTTGGAGGAGAAATTGACAGGACCCCCTGTTGCTGTGAATAAAGGTGGTGAGGGGAAGGGAGGCATTAAGGATAATTCCCAGGCTTTTTACTTCAGCAACTGAGTGGATGGTGATGGTCAAATCTAGCAACATGATCTTTGGAAACTTTGGCAAAAGCAGGGATGGAAGCAAAGTTGGAATGGAAAGTAAGAAAGCGGAGTCAGCAAATGGGAAATTTTTTTTTTTTTTTTTTAATTTCCTTGTCTCTTTAAACTCTAGAATACTAATGTATTGAAACTGGCTTTTTTTTTTTAACATAATTTTTGTTTGGTTCATAAATTGAAACATAGGTTCATGTTTTGATATTTCTCTTGCTTTCTAAGTCCGCATTGTTTTGTGTCCAACTGAGTAGATGTGTTTCTGAGTAGATGAGTAGATGGTAATGCCAAATGAGGTTTATATGGCAAAATCTGTTTCCCCATTGGTTCATATTACAGTCTTTGGGATCTTTATATAAGTTTGATCTTCATTTGGCAGCAGCTTTTAGCTAACTTTGTAGGGTCCATTCTCATAGAACTCTGAAACCAACAATGAAATGCAAGTTACATACTTATTTTTTTGTGTAGTTTTATTTAAACTGGTTTCCTTTTTGTTAATGGAGAGGTAATAGGACTGTTTGTAAGTTTATCAGCCATAATTATGTTTGTTATGTTCTCTTACTACTTGATTGCAGAGAGAAAATGCTGGAGAGAGTACCTAACACCCCGGAAAAGTGGCTGTAGAGAGAGATTAAATTTTTAAAAAATACTAGTGCCTAGGTTACACTCCCAGTTATTCAGATTTTATGTGCCCAAGCCTCTGACTTTAAAATATTCCGTAGGCAGTTCTCATATGTAAATAGAGTAGAGGAGAACCACTGTTCTGAACTCTCCCAGTTTTATTGACTTGTTCTTCACCTTTGTTTTCTTATCCATCTAATCTTCTCTCTTTTCCCAGAGGAAATTCTCCCTACATCTTTAGCCATAAATGGGACCTGTGATTGCATAGGAATGATTCAGAAATATACAGTATAGCTCATTCTCCTATAATAGGACTTAAGCATAGTTAGTTTTATTCCAAGTTGTAGCTTCTTTACCAATTTATAACCCTTTCTACAAGTATTGTATAGTTCAAAAGTCCAGTCAAACTTAGGTGATTGGAAATTTAAAAGGTGGTTTATTTTGAATGTGTAATCTGTGATCATGTATAGAAACAATGCTTAAAGTAGTGCCTGTTAAAGTAGAATTTTCAGAAAGGCAAAAGTATTATTTATGCAAATACAAAATGGATATGTGTTGAAGACTTTCAACTCATTAATTAGTGAGGGAAGCAGTTAACTGTAAAAAACAGTTCAGGAAGCATTTGAGAAGCTAGATACATAGACAGTTTCATAGATTGCCGGCTTAAGATAAAAACTGGTTAATTTAGGGGCTGGCCCCGTGGCTGAGTGGTTAAGTTTGCGAGCTCCGCTGCAGGCGGCCCAGTGTTTCATTGGTTCCAATCCTGGGCGCGGACATGGCACTGCTCATCAGACCATGCTGAGGCAGCGTCCCACATGCCACAACTAGAAGGACCCACAATGAAGAATATACAACTATGTACCGGGGGACTTTGGGGAGAAAAAGGAAAAAAATAAAATCTTTAAAAAAAAAAAAAAGAAAACCGGTTAATTTAGGGGCTGGCCCCGTGGCTGAGTGGTTAAGTTCGTGTGCTCTGCTGCAGGCAGCCCAGTGTTTCGTTGGTTCGAATCCTGGGCGCGGACATGGCACTGCTCATCAAACCACGCTGAGGCAGCATCCCACATGCCACAACTAGAAGGACCCACAACGAAGAATATACAACTGTGTACCGGGGGGCTTTGGGGAGAAAAAGGAAAAAAATAAAATCTTAAAAAAAAAAAACTGGTTAATTGACAACAGGGCCATGAACAAATCTTTGAGGTTATCTTTTCCACTGGTCAGAAATTATTTCTATCGCTTATTTGACAGATTCTCAAAGTTGACCTCTCCCCCTAACAAGTTGTAAAATAGCCCAGTAACGGAAAGTCAGCCCAATGCTGTACTGAAAGAACGTCCAGTTAGGTCTTTGCCGTTTCCAGGTTCCAGGTAAATTTTCTGACATGATTGCATTCCCAGGTGATAACCCGCAGGAATCTGGGCCTGATAATTTTGATTTCTGACTTTCTAAAATGACAAGAAAAGATTTCCCTTCTTTTTCTTCTACATTTCCTCTCTTGGCAGGGTAGGGAGTTTCCTTTCCTCCTGTCAACTAGTGTGGATTCGTTCTCTACTTTTGCACCGTGGAGCAGTGGCAGCATGAGAGGTTTCCTTAATCAAGTGTGCGTGTGAGTGTGCCTCCATTGGTGTTTTCTTCCAGAAATCTGGTAAGGGGAGGAAGATGGGCTAGTGATAGTGCTCAGCGGGTGGGAAGTGGGGGTTGGGAGTTTCATGACATTCCATGAGGAGCTGTTTAAGGTGTATGTGTCTTGGGAGGATGTCATTATGGTAGCTCTTGGAGTATTTGGGTTGCAGGGCTTCTTTTAGTTCCTGTGGGGATGTATGTAGATTAGCTTTAGGGGTACTAGCACTTGGTACTAACACTTACATTTGCTGGAAATTTTTACTTTTTAGGTTAGACAGATTTGAAGAATCTGGTTTTTTCTGAGCATTGTGTGATTCATATGCAAAAGTTTATGTGGTTGATTAGAAAAATTTTTATTTTATTATTGTCTCTATATCTCTACAGGATCTTCTTAGACATAAATTATATTGGTAGTTCAGAGCTAAAAATCTGTGTAACGTCTACATTTTGTATGTATCTAGCCTCAAAGTGTATTTGCGATAGAAAATATGTTGTTTTTGCCTCGGTAGATTAATTTAACAACCTTCTAATGGGTTGCTCTCTGAAATTTGAAAAACACTAGCTTAAGCAAAGAGCGTAAGAAAGAGAGAAGAGTTGAGATAAAAGAGGAGTGTGTTCTGTGGCAGTGGAGGGGTTTGAGTTGTGAATCATGAAATGTCCTGTAAACTATTTCCAGGAGTTTGAATTTTATCCTAAGAGCAATGGGAAGACATTATAAATTTTTAGGCAAAGGAGTGACATGTAGAACTTTCCTTATTTTGTGTTGGTGACTTTTGATTAGATAGGGGTTATGCATTCTCAGCCAAATACTGCACACGTGGTGATGTGTCTTTCTCAGGGTGTCATACCTGGAGCACATGACAGCTGGCTGACTCTCACAGGCAATATTAATTCCGATCATGCAGTCAAAGTCTTGTCCCATTTCTTTGCTGTTTTTCCTCTCTCGTAATTAATACGTAATCTGTGGGGAGACCATTTAAGACTATGCAAATGTCCTTTCCTCATCAAAAATCCCCCTTTGATTTAGCATCCATTGATGATTTTTGCCTTATTCAGTCTTTCCTATGATAGTTGCAAAATAATGATTTTTTACCTCCAGCGTTCTCTCCACATTTGTTAGCTGGTTGTTGACATTTTGCTGTAAGCAAGAGACTACGTTGTTTCTTGTTTGTTTATTTATAGATTTATTATTGGTAGAGACTCATAGGATTCCTGTGTTTCAGTGGCTTATAATTTGTTACTCTATATAATTATTTGGTGCTCACATTTTCCCAGATTTGGCCAGTGAGCGTTCCTTCAAACCAGCTTCTGGGTCCTTGTGATTTGCTGCCATCATTTTTTTGAGCGTTTCTTTTTCCTCTCAAGTAAGATGTCCCTGGCTGATCTTGTACCTACCCTGGCCCATCCGTAGAATTAGTCATTTCTCCGACAGGCCCTGGTTCCTTCTATTTGGGCACAGTGTTAGAGAACAAGATCTGGGTACTAGGTCTGTGTATCACTTAGGCGTTTTATATGCAAGTGGTTTATTAATGGAGTGTTCTCAGGAAAAAACCTGTAAGGGAGTGAGGGGAATGGGAGAGGGAAGGGGAGGAATCTGAGCAAGGATGTGGTTTTAGGGAAGGCCTGTCTCAGCCTGATCAGCTCTGGTGCACAAGTTTGTCCTGCTTTGGAGGTAATGGAGCTGGGCCTTTGTGCCATCTGTCAGTCATTGCCCACTGCAGGAGTTGGGAGAGCGGGCAGCAGCGAGGAAAACTGCACAGTGCTGCCATGCCTAGGGCAGTCCTGAGAAGGCTGCAGGTGTGAACACTTCAACAGTCTCTTCTATGTGAGGCACCAACATTCTCTGCTACAGGAGGGATTCAGGAGGGATCTCCTAAAAATAACTGATCCGAATCTATTAGGAGCCTTGGTCTGGATAATGAGAGTTCAGATGGTGATGGGTCAGGTAGGAAGGGGCCCTTGCACAAATATATACAAACACACAGGAGCATCCACTTGTGAAGTATTGTGGGTTTGTGGTAAAAAAGTTGAGTAACATTGGCCTAAGATGTATCTAACAGATGCCAAACTGTGCTTTGCTTTTTTTTTGCCTTTAGGCTATTTGATGCTGTTTCTTTTTGAAATTTTCCCTCTCTTTCTCATCCCCAAATCTGTGTAATTCTTGTTCATTTTTCACGCCTCATTTTAAAATCAGTTTCGTAGGAGGTCTTCCCTGATTGTCACCACACCGTAATCTTTGAAAAATTAAAAAAAGTATATTTGGAATTAAAAAACCCACCAAGGGGCTGGCCCCCTGGCCGAGTGGTTAAGTTCACGCACTCCGCTGAAGGCGGCCCAGTGTTTCGTTGGGTGGAATCCTGGGAGCGGACATGGCACTGCTCATCAAACCACGCTGAGGCAATGTCCCACATGCCACAACTAGAAGGACCCACAATGAAGAATATACAACTTTGTACCGGGGGGCTTTGGGGAGAGAAAGGAAAAAAAAAATAAAATAAAATCTTTAGAGAAAAAAAAAAAACCCACCAAAATGTCACATGACCTGGGTATAGAGTTTCTTTCATTCTAGATCTAGAGTTTTTTCCTTGAGAAACACAATGAAACCTACAGATGTGATGTGTCTGTAGGCATCAACTCGTTTGAGAGATGAAGAGAAATATGATGTGGAGATGGGAATATCCTACCTGTGTAGTAAATAGTAAATATTTTTCATATGATTTCATTTCTTTCAATTTATTAGAGACTAGATGATTAGAAAGAATAGGCCAGTTAACTACAACTAGACAGTAAGAGATGGCCCATCAACTACAGAGAAGCACTGTTCTGTTATGTACTGTTATAAAAACAGCACTGACTTGAATTGGGGAGTTAGTAGGACTGACTTCTTGTTTCAGACTTTGCCATTAACCTCAGGCCCTTAAAGTATTCCAAACGGAGTAATCTGAGGTTTGGGGATGAGGGGTGGGGAGAATCAGCTGTCAGATGACTGCTAACGCTGCTTCAAGCCCTAAACTTTTATGGTTTTCAATACTTGCAATTGGTCCCAAGGGGTTCTTGACTCAGCACAGAAAGTTCACCACAGGAAAAAATAACTTCAAGTTTTTGTTTCATTTACTGGATTAGTATCGTTATTTTTGTATAGGGGTGCTAATAGTGTATTTTTAGAAATCTCTAGGTTTATAAATGTCAAAAATGCAAGAAATAATACCTTATACTTATATAAGTAGACCAAACAAAACTCTGCCCAGATAAGAACGTTGATTCCCAGAGTACCCTTCTCCCCCGTCATCCCTGATTACATTTTTAAGTAAGGAGATTGAGGGGAAAAAATTTTAAGAGCATGGTGTTTACCATCCTGCATTGTATTTTTGCTAAACAACTGTTACTGGGAGGTTTTTACAGATCAAAGGATATGTTAATTAACTAAGCATGATTAATTGAAATACATAGTTTTAAATGTTTGTACTGCAGAATAAGGAATCTTGCCTGTCTTACTCATCATCGTATATATAATCCCTAGCATGATAATTGGTGTCTAGTGGGTGCCAATAAATATTTGTTACCAGAATGAATATCTGTAATTATCAAATATTGAAACTTTTAAATATATGTGTCATTTATTGAACACTTTTATTGCATATTTACCATGTGCTAGGAGTTAGAGGGGGTTAGAGAGATGAATTAGACATGTTCTTTGACCTCTTTAAGTTTCACACAGTGATTCTTAATCTAGCTGCATATGAGAATTATTTGGGGAGCTTTTAAAAATATCAGTGCCTGGGTTTTAGGTTTTACCCCAGCATTTCTGATTTATCTGGTCTGGGGTGGAGCCCAGGCATCAGAATTTTATAAAGTCCTTTCAAGTGGTTGTTAGATGCAGCCAGAATTGAGAATATCTGGTATGAAAATCAGTTTTAGTCTGCTGGGGCTGCCACAGCAACATACCAAAGACTGGGAGGCTTACACAACAGAAATTTATTTTCTCGCAGTTTGGGAGGCTGGGAAGTCCAAGATCAAGGTGCTGGCTGATTCAGTTGCTGGTTCTTCCCTTTATAAGGCCCCCAATTGGATTAGGGTCCTCCTCATATGACTTCATTTAATCTTAATTACCTCCTAAAAGTCTTGTCTCCAAATATAATGATATTGGGGTTTTATGGCTTCAATATGAATTATGGGGGGTGGCACACACAGTTTAGTCTATAGCAAGCACTGATCTATCAGAGAAGAAGATCGCACAGATAGTGTGATGCGATATGTTGTAAGCACAGATGTGATTAGAGCCGTAGTATTGGTGCACTGGAAATCATGGGGTTAGAGGAAGGAGAAATCTCATCCAGATGCTGGGGTCAGGGAGAACTTTGGGATGGAACAAGTGTTGAGTTTGTTTTTAAATAAGTGAACTTTGATAAGAAAATAAGAAGTAGAAGATGGAAAATAAAGACGGAAGATTGAGAAGGAGTTTGACTTTACCAGTTATTTCCTAAGTAATGTTGCAAGATTGCTTTGAGCTTTCTGAGCCTCAGCTTCTTCATAATACCTGCTCCTGCACGTGATGATGTTTGTAAAACAATTCCTTCTACCACTCTTTCCTTTCTTCTGCAAATATTTATTGTGCTTCTGTGTACTATATCAATGTCAGCTGATTTTTTTAGGTGAGGAGAATAACATAAGAGTCAGGATGGGAGAAGGAAGATTTAAATCGTAGAAATTTTAAGTTGAAATTGCGATGGTGGTCGGACTTGGAAACTACCAAGAGATATTTGAAAATGTGGGCAGAGTTGATTTGGAGATGATGGTAAGCACTGAGAAGTCAGCATAGTGAACACCATCTTGAAAGATAGAACTGTGTGGGATTGCTGCCAGAGGAATAGGAGCAGATCTTATCTTGGAAGCATTCACACTTTTTCTAGTATTATTACCATTGTGTAGAATGTTTTTGAAACTCCTTTAAGAATTTACCTTCAGCCTCTACCATACGTTCATCTTAATATCCTCATTTTGGCAATATTTTGTTCAGAAAGTGAACTTGACTTTCAGCCAGGGTTAGCCACAGGCAGTCTGGTGAAGGTGGTTGATGATCATCCTGGGAAATGCTACCCCCCAAAAAAGTTATGTTATGGAACTGGTTTTCATGTTAACTCAAACTCTCTCTGAAGGCCGTACCAAGAAAGATGTTGTGAGTGATTTGAGCCAAGTTTGAATTTTTGAAATGAGTGAATAACCTCTCAATATAAAAATATTTACCCCCCTCTATTTTCAAAGTGGTACATGTTTTTTATGAGATTTATGAAATATTGTAAGATGAAGAAGAAGCAGTAGAGACAGGGTGGTCATAGATTTGAGAATAGTCTGCCATGTTCTAGATGTACATCAGAGAAAAAAATAAATCAGTTAGGCATATATTGCTGAGAAGGCAAACACATACTGTCATTTATTCCTTTCTCAAATGTCTGCTTCTGTCTCCCATAACTTTGCTGATTTTCTATTAGATGTCAGTGGGAAATTGTGCTTGTAGGAAAAGTTAGTCTTGATGTTTTACCAAATAAAGTAAATGTGAAACCTTTTCATTTAAGAAATTATGGTCACAATGGAGATTGTAGCACATTTCTAAAATTGGCCTGTCTTATTGCATAAGTTGATTTCCTGCTTTGCTATACTTTTAGATTTCTTGTCCTTTTCTGGCCTCATCTTGGTTAAAGTAATGTGGGTGGAAGAGGAAGTTTTCACACGTAGCAATCTGCAGAATCTGAGGTCCAAGAAATAGGTGCTTTTGGGAAATGGGCACATCTGGTGTGAACTAGGTATTTATTAACAGTGAAAGCTTATAGGACAAAGAAGGTCAAATGAAGCATACTGTTGTGGGATATAGGTGGCATTTGAGCCAGAAACTAAGCAGAAATAGGCACGTCTACCTTGTTGATGTGCTCTCCGAATTTCCTAAGAGTTTGAGCTTATAAAAAAAATTAGATTGTTACGGATTGACCTAATATTTGATGTTTACTCTCTTTGAAGGTATTTTTCAGCCAACTGACAAATCACTCCTCTTGCTTTTTTTGAAAAAAATAATTTTCTCCATGATAGGAATGAGTCAGAATTCCATTTAAAATGAGAAATGTGGAGTTGTAAATTTTGCTTATTCAAAATGATGCTCCTGAAACAAACAGTAGTGTTGTCTAAGGGTTGTTTCCGTGCTTCAGCTTAACTGCAGAAGCTCAAATAACCTTGTTTGCTGAAATTCCCTTAAATAGGCCACCACCCCGTGTGTAGTAGTGTCGTGGAAGAAGATTTCGGACCTGGGTTAATATGATCTTGACATTGCCACTTTGTCAGAGGCTTGGGTCATTTCACCTCTGTGAGCCTCTTTATCTGCAAAATGGAATCAGAATACTTTTGAGAGGCCTGTTATGAACACTATAGGGCATTCATTGCCCTCCTCTTGAGGTTTCATGGACAGAGGCAGGCTGGAATACTGGCAGGCTGGGGTCTCTCCTACTGCTGATTTTGTTTTTTGTTTTTGTTTTGTCAGTTAAAGTATGACTCGAAAGGAAGAAGGTGAAAGGAACACTAATCTTCACTATCATAATTTTCCCAGTTTAAGTACCTCTGCCAACCACACCCCCCTTCCTCATTTTACACTATCATTATAGCAAAAAGGTGTGAACAACCTGGCAAGAACATGAAAATCTGGTCAAGAGTATCCATATCTGTGTGCTGTCGAGGAGAACTGGAGTCTGCCTAGCTTTCTGGTGTGAAGCCCTTAATGTGAACCTAACAACTGAGAACTCCTGTCTTACTGTTCTGTACATGATGCCATCTGCCTGGAGCCCTTCATTTAGAGACCCTTGCTAGCCAGTAAAGAAGGGGGACCTAAAGATAGAAACTGTTGCTAATGAGAACACTTGCACATTTACTACAAGCGTTTTTCTTGTTTTTCCTCCAGAATAAACAGTAGCATGGAAATGTCTTCAGGAGCAAAGAAACATAACTAGGAAGTTAAAAAAAAAAAGTAGCATTATCTAAATAAGAATCAAATTAGTTAAATTAGAACATATTAATTATTGAGAAGACACCTTGCTCTTCAGGTGTCACTTCTTTCCAGTGAAAGACTCGATTATATTGTGATTTGCTTCATCGTTGTCTTTGTGGATTCATAGCAAGTGCTTTTGTCAGTAGCCTTATAGTCTAATACTGCCGTATAGCAAGACCACGTGAGCCCCAAAGCAAGATCTGAGCTAATCAATTCAGCCAGTGGAAAAGGTGAAAATTGACTTTCAGGTGATGATAGAATGTTGAGAAGTTAGAGCTTTGGAAATTTTCCCTGGTGGTGTTATTCTTTACCTCAGTATAAATTCATGTGACTATATAGTAGCAAACTCTTAAAATTTTCTTTTTTCTTTTTTTTTTTGCAGGCTGTTGTACAAATGTGTAACATATGTATGCATCACACTGACGTTGAGGGAAGCACACTGTAATTTTATGAATAAAAGATGCCATGTCTATATTTGTATTGTTGAAGATAGCTTTGAAATATGTATAAAATCATAATTAATAATTGATATATAGTGATTAGTATGCTACCAGATGGGAAAATCTTTAGCAGAATTTATTTATATATTTTTAAGTCTCTTATTTCTGATTTAACACCTAGAGTTTGGAAAATCTAAATCAATATTCGTGTGATTCTAGAATTGTTTCTTTGCCCTAGGAAGTTTTAGAAGAAGGATCTGAAGGAATTCTTGCAAGCCATTTAAAAATGTGTTTACATAGGAATATTATAACCTAGAATTCATATTATAGGTAAATATCTATTATAATTCACCTGTGGAAAAATAGTTCAATACTACGAAGCTATGTCTGTATTCAGGGAAGTGATTCAAAAGATTAGGGCTTTATTATCTAAGACCGCTGCAAGATTTATGGAACAAACAGTAGATTCATCAGGACACGTTACAAATAAGTTGTACAGATTAAAACGATATAAGTGAAAAGAAGAGGTAACATTTTGAAGTTGATTTTATAAAATAGATCAGTGTATCACAATATATTTTCCAATCTGTAATTCTACTGTTCAGTAATTCAGTAATTCTACTGTTAATTACTGATGCCTAATTATAATTTATGCGATAGACAAGGAGAAAAGAACTGTGTGGAGATAGTCCCTGTTTCATTATTTTTTCTTGAAGTAGGCATCAGCTTTCCACTCCACACGATATCTCCTAGGCCTTTCAAATTCAACATGTCTGCAACTGAATTCCTCTCCCACCTGGTTTCTTTTTTATTCCCTATCTCAATGAGTGGTCACATGATTTCACTTGGAGCCATAAAACTGGGATTGCTCCTTAATCATCCATTTTCGTTGGTCCTTTGGGGCCCCACCAATCTTGTAGGGCCTCTCTCCCAATCTGTGCTTTTCTCTCTGTCCATGCTTCCAGTTCCTTCTATAAGCTCAGTGTTCTTTTTCTCATCTTACAGCAGCTCTGGCAAAGCTAAGGAAAAAGAGAAGTCATAAGTTAACAGTATAGGCCACAGTTCAGCAAACTGTGGCCCTGGGCAAGATCTGGTAAGGCCTGCAAGCTAAGAATGGTTAGTAACATTTTTGAAAAGTTTTTTTTTTTTTCAAAGAATATACGTGACAGAAATGGTTTGTAGCCTGCAAAGCTTAAAATATTTACACTCTGGTCCTTAATAGAAAACGTTTGTTGACCCCTGGCATAGGCAAAGAAAATTATGAAAATTGAGATACAGCTATAGGCGTGGTAAAGAGAAAAAAATCATGTGAACATCTTCATATCATTATTTTGAAAATTTAGATGAAATGGATAGTTTCCTTGAGAAAGATAAACTTAGTAAAACTGCAGCTGCCTCAAGAATAAGTGAAAAACCCTTAGAAAATTGAATCAGTAGTTAAAATTCTCCTTGTGTCTGTCTGTCTCTCTCACACATATACGCATACACACTCCAAAACCTGGGCCCTGGTAGGTCGTGTATCAGTCAGGGTTCCACCAGAGAAACCACCAGTAGGAGAGAGAGATATATGTACACATACAGACATCCACACACATGTGCACACACACACGTACATATATACATGAGAAGATATTGGCTTATGGGATTGTGGGAGCTAGTTGGGTAAGTCTGAAATGTGTAGGTCAGGGCACCTGGATTAGGGTTTGTTTGAATAACTGGGGACTATAGACTAGCCGAGTTGACCCATTAAATTGAACATTGCAAGTGGTTTCTACCGCACTTTCAAGGAACTGATAATAATCTTACTTTATAAGAAATGTTCTGGAGAATATAAAGGAAGAGAAAGGTGCCTAATTTATTGCTTAAGTAATGTAACTTTGATACCGAAACAACACAAAGATAAGAGAGGAAAGTCATAGGCAGATCTCAACATGAAGATAACTATAAAAATTCTAAACAAAATTTGAGCACCCAAGACAGAGGTGCTGCTAGCTGCTA
Organism: Equus quagga; assembly: GCF_021613505.1. Lineage (NCBI taxonomy): Eukaryota > Metazoa > Chordata > Mammalia > Perissodactyla > Equidae > Equus > Equus quagga. Next base: position 154,333,352 of record NC_060267.1, on the reverse strand, counting down.
CTCACCATTTTTCTAAAGGACATAGCCAGTAAGAATGAAAAAGAAAGATGCAGAGCTGTCCCTATGATTGTCTGCATAGAAATTGGAAGAGAATCTATTGTCCAGTTATTAGAATTAATGAGAGTTAAGTAAGATTGTGTTGGTTGTAAGGACTATATAAAAAATTCACTTGAATCTATACACCAGTAATAAACACGTTATTTATGAAAAGATACCTTTACCAATAGAAATAAATCTAATAATAGATGAACAGTATATTTAAGAAGAAAATTATAAAACTTTTTGTCTACTTAATTATCTAATTTCTGATAGTTATGGGTTAAAATCACCCACTATGAGTGCAGATTTATATCATGTTTTAAAGCTAACATTATAAATTGAGGTAAAATATACAGTGAAATTTATAGATGATGAGTTTTGATAAATGTATTCACCTCTATAAAGACATTGTTCAACTCCCATAGATAACTGGTGTTATAATTTTTATCAGCATAGATTAATTTTGCATGTTCTTGAATCATGCAGTATATACTCTGTCTGGCTTCTTTTTCTCAACAAAATTTTTGAGATTCACCCATATTATGTGTATCTTGTGTATTTTGTATTTTTGTGTTTTGTATGTATTTTGAGTTCATTCTTTTGTATTGCTAAATAGTATTCAATTGGGCGTTTAGGTTGTTTCCAATTTTCGGCTATTAGGAATAATGCTTCCATAAGAACTTGAACAGGTTGTTTTTCAGACATATATTTTCATTGATCATGAGTAAATTAATACCTAGGAGTGGAAAATAGGTGGAGTGTATATTTAACTTTATAACTTAACAAGAAGTTTTCCAAAGAAGTTTATCATTTCACACTATCACCAGCAATATATGAAAGTTCCAGTTGATCCACATTCTCCCTAACATTTGGTGTTGTCAGTGTTTTTAATTTTAGTCATTCTGGTGGGTGTGAAATATCATGGGTTTCATTTGCATTTTCTTAATGACTAACGATTTTGAGCACCTTTTCATGTATGTATTTACAATTTGTATATCTTCATTTTAAAGTGTCCATTCCAGGCTTTTGCCCCTTTTTTATAGGGTTGTTTATATTTTTGTTATTGATATGTAGGAGTTCTTTATGTATTCTAGATTCAAGTCCTTTGTCAGATATATATAGTGAACACTTTCTTCTGGTCTCTGGCTTGCCTTTTAATTTCCTTAATGTTGTCTTTAGATGAACAGCAGATTTTATATATGTATTTTTTTTTTTTTTGAGGAAAATTAACCCTGACCTAACTACTGCCAATCCTTGTCTTTTTGCTGAGGAAGACTGGCCCTGAGCTAACATCCATTCCCATCTTCCTCTTCTTTATATGTGGGACGCCTACCACAGCATGGCTTTTGCCAAGCCGTGCCATGTCTGCACCCAGGATCCGAACTGGTGAACCCTGGGCCGCCGAGAAGCTGAATGTGCGGCCTGCGCCACCAGGCCGGCCCTAGCAGATTTTATATTTGATGAAATAAAATTTATAATTTTTTTCCTTTCTGTTTAGTTCCTGTGTCCTCTTTAAGAAATCTTTGTCTACTCTAAGAAATTGAAGGTTTTTTTGTTTGTTTAATAGTTTTAGTTTTTACGTTTAGGTTTATGATCTGTGGCAAATAAATTTTTGTGAGTTCTGTGAAGTGACGGTCGAAGGGTTCAGGCTGAGTTTTTTTTTTCTTTTTCATGGTTTTCCAGGTCTACCACCATTTGTTGAAAATACTTTTATTTCTTCATTGAGTAGCCTTGATGCATGTCAAAATAAATTGACCGTATATATGTGGAAGTATTTCTGGACTCTCTTTGGTTACATTAATCTATTTGTTTATCCTAATTATGCCAATACTACCCCACCTTGATTGCTGTAGCTTTGTAGTAAGACTTGAAATCAAGAAGTGCAAATCATCCAAGTTTGGTCTTCTGTTTTAATGTTGTTTTGGCTGTCCTAGGTCCGCTGCTCTTTCTTATACATTATTAAGCTTTTTTATTATAGCTTTATTTTGAAATAGTTGAATACGTCAAACTGCAATATAGGGTAGTTTTCATGGCAATTGAATTTGCATGGTAATTTTCCATGAAAAGCTGGTAGTTTCCCCCAGCTTTCCCTAATGATACCATCTTAGACAACCACAGTGCATGTCTTCAGTGAGTGTGACATTGCCCTGAAGGGGGCAAAAATGGGTTTGAGGGAGAAAATAATCTTACTCTTTCGACGTGTAAAGCACTGTTAACACATACAGTACATGAACAGACAATATATCTGTGATATTAACATTTCATAGCGGGGGCATTAGGAAAAATGGCTGAAACGTGTCCTTTAGGGGCAAAAAAGTTGGGCCACACTGCTACACTTCACTGTAACGAAGGAAATCAGGAATTGGCATTAGTATAGTACTAACTCAGGTACATGTCTTAGTTGAATTTCACCAGTTTTTGCATGTATTTTGTGTGTGTGTGTAGTTATGACATTCTTACTACATATGAAGACTCAAGTAGCCATGATCACAATCAGCATACAGAACTGTTCTGTCACCAAAAAGAAAATCGCTCACATTTCCTCTCGATAGTCACACTGCTTCCTTGGCTCTGACTACTGGCAGCCAATGATCTGCTTTCCATCACTCTAGTTTTGTCGCGTTAAGAATGATATGTAAATGAAATCATGCAGTATGAACCCTTTGAGATCGTCTTTTCATTCAACATAGTGCCCTAGAGATCCATCCAGGTTGCTGCTGCTGTTGTATGTCAGTAGTCCATTCTGTTTTATTGTTGAATAATACTCCATTGTCTAGATGAACCACTCTGTCCATTCACTTGAAGGACTTTTGGGTTATTTCTCTGTTTTGACCATTACAGGTAGAGCCACAGTGAACATCTGTGTACAGGTTTTTGTGCGAACGTAAGTTTTCATTTCTGTAGAATAAATCCTGAGGAGTATATTTGCAGGATCATATGGTAAGTGTATGTTTTACTTTCAAGAAGCTGCCCAGTTATCTTCCAGAGTGGCTGTACCGTTTAATGTTCCCAGCAGCAATGTATGAGATATCCAGGTACGCCACATCCTTGTTAGCACTTGGTATGTCACATTTTTAAATTTTAGCCATCTGAATAGGTCTTCAGTGGTATCTCTTGTAACTTTAATTTGCATTTCCCTAATGACTAATGATGTTGAGCATCGCTTCATATGCTTATTTGCTATCCATATATCTTTTTTGTTGTTAGTGCCATCGAGTAGATTCCAACTCCTAGCAACCTGTATGCAGCAGAGCGAAACCCTATCCAGTATTTTTGGTGTAGTGTCTAAGTCTTTTGCCCATTTCTAAATAGATTATTGTTTTCATACTGTTGAGTTTAAAGCATTCTTTATACATTCTGGATAAAAGTCCGTTTGTCAGATAGGAGATTTGCAAATAATTTTTCCCGTTATGTGGCTTGTCTTTTATGTTCCTAACAGGGGCTTTTGCATAGTGAAACTTTTTAATTTTGATGAAGTCTAATTTATCAATTTTGTTTTTCTTTTATGCATCATGAGTTTGGTGTTATATATAAGAACTCTGGATCATGAAGATGTTCTCCTATGATTTCCTTTAGCAGTTTTTTTCCCTTAACTTTTTATTTTGAAATAATTATAGACTCACAAGAAGTTGCAAAAAATACTTTATAGAGTCTAATATACCCTTCACACTGCTTTCCCCAGTGGTGACATCTCACATAACTGTAGTACAATATCAAAAGTAGCAAATTGAAGTTGTTACAATACTGTTAACTATGGGCCTTTTCAGTTTTCACCAGTTTCTATATGGACACATGTGTTTGTATAGTTCCATGCAATTTTACTCCATATTCTTGGTCTTAGGGGGAAAGCATTTAGTGTTTTACCATTAAGTATGATGCTAGCTGTAGGTTTTTTGCAGATACTCTTTATTAGGTTGAAGAAGTTCCTTTCCATTCTTAGTTTATTGAGAGTTTTGTTTGTTTGTTTTTAATGAATGAGTGTTGAATTTTCTTAAATGTTTTTTCAGCTTCAATTGATGTGACTATGATTTTCCTTTTTTAGACTGTTCATGTGATAGATCACATTGATTGATTTCAAATAGGAATGAGCTTGCATCCTTGGAATAAACCCAGCTCGATGTGGTGTATTTTTCTTTTTATATATTGCTGGATTTGATTTGCTGATATTTTGTTGAGGTTTATCGTGTCTGTAGTCATCAGGGATGTTGGTCTGTGGGTTTGTTTTTTTTTTAAATATTGCCTTTGCTTTTGGTATCACAGTAATGCTGGCCTCATAAAATGTGTTAGGAAGAGGCTGTAGTATTGGTGTTATTTGTGCTTTAAATATTTTGTAGAATGTGCCACTGAAGCCGTCTGAACCAATTTTATTGATCTTTCTGAAAAAACAGCTTTAGTGTGATTATCTCATTTGTTTTTCTCTTGTCAATTTTATTGATTTCTGCTCTTTATTTTTTTGTTTCTGCTTGCTTTAGGTTCATTTTTGTCCTTTTTCTGGTTTTGTCAGTTGGAAGGTTAGATTATTGGTTTGAGACTTTCTTTTCTATTATGAGCATTTATTGCTATAAATTTCCCTATAAGCACTGCTTTAGCTTTGTCTTACAAATTTTGATGTGTTGTGTTTTCAGGTCAGTTTAGGTCAATGTACTTTTTTGTTTCCCTTGATACTTCCTCTTTGACCTATGAATTATTTAGAAGTGTGTTGTTTAATTTCCCAGTCTTAGGAAATTTTCCTGTTTTCTGTTATTGCTATCTAGTTGATTCCAGTATGGTCAGAGAAAATACTTTAAATTTTTCGGTATTCCATTTGATTTATCTATAGTGTTTTTTAATTTATTTCTTAGTTTTTAGTGGTTGCTCTAAAGATTTCACTACACATACCTAGTTTATCACAGTCTACTAGCATCAACATTTTTTCAAGTGGAATGTAGATTTCATACCACCAAGAAATCACTTTATCCTCTGTGCTTTATGATATAGTCATCTTTGATATTACCTCTGTGTACATTGAGAATGCTGTAACTTTTGCTTCTGTCAAAAACAGTTTTTAACATTCAAGAAGAACAGTTTATTACATTTACCCTTTCTTCATTCCTGTTGTTCTGAGTTTCTTCTTGTTACTATTTCCTTCCTGCCTGAATAGCTTCCTCTAGCCATTCTTTAGAACAGATCTGCTGAAAGAAATTACCTTAGCTTCCTTTCATCGAGTTGTCTTTATTTCATTTTCAATGCTGAAGAATGTTTTTGCTGGATATAGAATTCTTGATTGACAGTTCTTTTTTATTAATACTTGAAAATATTATGTCACTTCCTTCTGGCCTCTGTGGTTTTTGATGAGAAATCCTTTGTCCTTGGAATCTTTGTTCCCCTATATTTTTCTCTGATGCTTTCAAGGTTTTTCTTTGCCTCTCATTTTAGAATTTTGATTATGATGTGTATGGGTATGGGTTTCTTTGGGTTTTTATTATTTTCTTGAATTTGTAGGTTTATGTCATTTGCCTAATTTGCAAAGTTTTCAGCTATTTCTTCTTCAAATATTTTTTCAGCCCTACATTTTTTTTTCTCTTTTTCTCAGACTCTGGTAACATGAATGATAGATCTTTTGTTTTTGTCCCACAGGTCCCTGATCCTCAGTTAATTTTTTAAAAGGCTATTTTCTCTTCTTTTCAGATTGGATAATTTCTATTGAATTATCTCCTAGTTCTCTGACTTTTTATTATGTCATCTCCATTTGATTCTTGTATATTAATCTTATAACTGGAAACCTTTCTAAACTCACTTATTAGTTCTAGAGTCTCTTTTGTAAATTCCATTGGATTTTCTATATAGATCATCATATTATCGTTGAATAACTACAGTTTTAATTCTTCCTTTCCAATCTGGAAGCCTTTTATTTATTTTTCTTGCCTTATTGCATTGGCTAGGAATAATTGCATTCATTATTGTGCTCAATAGAAATGATAAGAGTAGACTTCTTTATCTTTTTTCTATCTTAAGGGGAAAACATTTAGTATTCCACCAAAAGTTATGATGTTAGTTGTGGGTTTTTTCTGTAGATGCCACTTATCATGTTGAGGAAGTTTCCTTCTGCTCCTACTTTACTGAGAGTTTTTATTAGGAATGGATGTTGAATTTTTGTCAGATGTATTTTCTGAGTCTATTGTGATAACCATGTGTGTTTTCTTTGCTAATGTTTTTAAGATGAATTATATTTATTGATTTTTTTTTTTTTTACTTTTTATTAAGGTTATGATAGTTTACAACCTTGTGAAATTTCAGTTGTACATTATTGTCAGTCGTGTTGTAGGTGTACCACTTCACCCTTTATGCCCACCCCCCCACCCCACCTTTCAATCTGTTCTCTTTGTCTACATTTTTAAATTCCTCATGTGAGTGGAGTCATACAGAGATTGTCCTTCTCTATCTGGCTTATTTCACTTAACATAATTGCCTCAAGGTCCATCCGTGTTGTTGCAAATGGGACGATTTGTTTGTCCTTTTTTTACAGCTGAGTGGTATTCCATTGTATGTATATACCATATCTTCTTTATCCAATCATCTGTTGATGGGCACTTAGGTTGCTTCCACATCTTGGTTGTTGTAAATAATGCTGCAGTGAACATTGGGGTGCATGGGACTTTTGGAATTGCTGACTTCAAGCTCTTTGGATAGATACCCAGTAATGGGATAGCTGGGTCGTATGGTAGTTCTATTTTTAATTTTTTGAGAAATCTCATACTGTTTTCCATAGTGGCTGCACCAGTTTGCATCCCCACCAGCAGTGTATGAGGGTTCCTTTTTCTCCACAACGTCTCCAACATTTGTTACTATTAGTTTTAGTTATTTTTGTCATTCTAATGGGTGTAAGGTGATATCTTAGTGTGGTTTTGATTTGCATTTCCCTGATGATCAGCAATGATGAACATTTTTTCATGTGCCTATTGGCCATCTGTATATCTTCTTTGAAGAAATGTCTGTTCATGTCTCCTGCCCATTTTTTGATCGTGGTGTTTGATTTTTTGTTGTTGAGCTGTGTGTGTTCTTTATATATTATGGAGATTAACCTTTTGTCGGATATATAGCTTGTAAATATCTTTTCCCAATTAGTGGATTGTTTTTTTTGTTTCAATCCTGTTTTCCGTTGTGTTGAAGAAGCTCTTTAGTCTGATGAAGTCCCATTTGTTTATTCTTTCTATTGTTTCCCTCGTCTGAGAAGACATGGTGTCCAAAAAGATCCTTTTGATGCTATTGTCAAAGAGTGTACTGCCTATATTTTCTTCTAGAAGCCTTATGGTTTCAGGTCTTATCTTTAGGTGTTTGATCCATTTTGAGTGTATTTTTGTGAATGGTGAAAAAGAATGGTCAATTTTCATTCTTTTACATGTGGCTGTCCAGTTTTCCCAGCACCATTTGTGGAAGAGACTTCTTTTCTTCATTGTATGCCCTCAGCTCCTTTGTCAAAGATTAGGTGTCCATAGATGTGTGGTTTTATTTCTGGGCTTTCAATTCTGTTCCATTGATCTGTGCACCTGTTTTTGTACCAGTACCATGCTGTTTTGATTACTGTAGCTTTGTAGTATGTTTTGAAGTCAGGGATTGTGATGCCTTCCTTTTTGTGCTTTTTTCTCAGGATTGCTTTACCAATTCGGGGTCTTTTGTTGCCCCAGATGAATTTTAGGATTCTTTGTTCTATTTCTGTAAAGAATGTCATTGGGATTCTGATTGGGATAGCATTGAATCTGTAGATTGCTTTAGGTAGTATGGACATTTTAACTATGGTTTTTCTTCCAATCCATGTGCATGGAATGTCTTTCCATCTTTTTATATCGTCATCAATTTCTTTCAGGAAAGTCTTGTAGTTTTCGTTGTATAGATCTTTCACTTCCTTGGTTAAATTTACCCCAAGGTATTTTATTCATTTTGTTGTGATTGTGAATGGGATTGTGTTCTTGAATTCTTTTTCTGTTATTTCATTGTTAGAGTATAGAAATGCTACTGATTTATGTATGTTGATTTTATACCCTGCAACTTTGCTGTAGTTGTTGATTATTTTTAATAGTTTTCCAGTGGGCATTTATTGATTTTTGAATGTCAAATGAACCTTGCTATCCTGGGATAAACTTTATTTGGGAATGAAGTTTTATCCTTTTTTATATTGTTGGACTCAATTTGCTAATTTTTTGTTAATACTTTTATATCCTCATTCATGATGGGGTATTGGACTGTAGTTTTCTTTTCTTGTAATGCCTGTGTCTGATTTTGGTATCTGGGTAATACTGACCTTACAGCAATTTTCTAGAAGAGCTTGTATGGATTTGACAGTATTTCTTTTGTAAATGTTTGGTTAATTTCGCCAGTAAGGCTATCAAGGTCTGGAATTTTCTTGGTGAGGGGGCTTTTAACTACAGATTCAATTGCTTTTATAGGTACAGGACTATACTGGTTATCTGTATCTTTGAATAAGCTTTGGTTATTTGTGTTTTTCAAGGACTTTTCCATTTCATATTTGTTGTGAAATTTATTGACCTACATTTGTTTATACTGTTTTATTATCACTTAAAAATGTTTATCATTTCTGATGTTTATGACCTCTCTTTTTGTCTGGCTAGTGATTTACCAATTTTAATGATCTCAAAGAACCAGCTTTGGTTTCATTGCTTTTCTTTATCATTTTGTTTGATTTGGTCTCTCTTTCATTGATTTCTGCTTTGTTCTTTATTATTTCCCTCTTTTTGTTTGTTTTGTGTTTAGTTTACTCTTTTTCTGGTTTTTCAAGTTGGAAGCTTAAGTCATTGATTTATGACCATCCCTCTTTTCCAGTGTAGGCTTTTAGTGCTACAAATTTTCCTCTAAGTACTGTTTTAGCTGCATCACACAAATTTTGATATGTTGTATTTTCATTTTCATTCATTTCAAAATACTTCCTGATTTCCCTTTTGATTGTTTCTTAGACCCATGAGTTAATTTAAAGTGTGTTATTTAGTTTCCAAATATGTGGAGATTATCAAGAGATCTTTCTGTTACTGATTTCTAATCTAATTACATTGGTGTCAGGGAACATGCTTTGTATGACTTGAATTCTTTTACATTTATTGAGATTTGTTTCATAGCTCAGACTATGATCTTTCTTTGTTAATATTCTGCTGTTATTGAGTGAAATATTCTATAAAAGTTAGGTCAAGTTAGTCGGTGGCATTATTCAAGTACTTTATAGTGTTAACATATAAATTTAAGTATATGTTTTTCTAATATGCCTTATATATTTTACATTTGTACATCATGGATTCATTTTTATTTTATCATACTATATTCTCTATTACTTCTTGTGGCAAATTTTATTTTACAAAGAAGACCACAACATTATGTTTCATCCCTCATTCTCTTCTGTAATGTGGCCCTGCCACAAAGAATGGGGTCTTAATTCCCCTCCACTTGAGTATAGGCTGTCCTTAGTGACTTGAACCATACTGTGGCAGGAATGATTCTGCATGGCTCTCATGACAGGGTGAGAAAAGGCCATGTCACTTTCACTTGGTTATCTTGGAATGCTTGCTTCTCAGATTGCTTTCTCTCATAACCTACCTGCCTTACTGTGAGAAGCCAAATCAAATGGAGAGGCCATGTATAGGGGCTCTGGTTTACAGTCCTCACTGAGCCAGTTCTTCAGGCATTCCAGCCTGGATGTCAGATGCATAAGTGAAAAAAGTCATCTTGGAAGTAAATTCACCAGCCCCAGTTTTGCAGTGTTAAAGTTAACACCTGTCATTACGGTCTTCGTGGATAAGGTCCCAGACATTGTGAAGCAGAGAAGAATCAATTGTACTTTACCTTTCTGCATTCCTGACCTAGAGGATCTCTATGCAAAACAAAATATTTTTGTTTTACATCAATAAGTTTGATTAGTGGGTTGTTGCACAACAGTAAGGATCACTTCTTTTTCAGTAAGGTGTGAAGGTGGTAAACTTTTCAATATCTACCTTTCAGAAAATGTCTTCAACTTCATTCTTAATTTGCTCTAGAATTCTTGGATTTAAAGTAATTCTGTCTTAGAACTTGAAGTTATTTCTCTGTTGTCTTCTTGCCAGTGACACATTATATAGATCTGATGTCATTCTTTTGTGTGGGTAATGTTTTTTCCCTTTTGAACCTTTTAGGATTTTTGAGTTTGAGACATTTCATCGAAGTGTGTTTAGGTAATCTATGATCCATTTCTATCTGAGGATTCAGGGCTGTCTTTTTGCCTCAGTATATTTATTATGCTTATTCTAAAATCTTATTTTCTTTACTCTTTTAACTTGCAGAGGAGTTGGTTACGTCTTGATTAAGTACAGTTGGTTTCTCTCTTTCGCTGTTGTCCTCCATCAAATTTGGGTGATTCTTAGCTCTCTTTTTTTTTCTTTTTTGAGGAAGATTACCCCTGAGGTAAATCTGCCACCAATCCTCCTCTTTTTGCTGAGGAGGAGTGGTCCTGAGCTAACATCTATGCTCATCTTCCTCTATTTTATATGTGGGACACCTGCCACAGGATGGCTTGATAAGCGGTGCATAGGTCTACACCCAGGATGTGAGCCAGTGAACCCCAGGCCACTGAAGCAGAGTGCATGAACTTAATTGCTAACACCACCGGGCTGGCCCCTTTGAGGTATAATTGGCATATAACATTGTATTGGTTTCAAGCATACAGCATAATGATACAGTATTTGTATATCTTCCAAAATGATCACCACAGTAAGTGTAGTTAACATCCATCACCATACATAATTACAGATTTTTTTTTCTTGTGATGAGAACTTTCAAGGTTTAGTTTTAGCAACTTTCAAATAATGCAGTACAGTATTATCAACTATAGTCACCATGCTGTACGTTACATCCTCATGACTTATTTACTTTATAACCAGAAGTTTGTACCTTTTGACCCCCTTCACCCATTTAGCTCACCCCATCACCCACCTCTGGCAATGACTAGTCTTTCTGTTCTCTGTATCTGTGAGTTTGTTTTTGTATTGTTTTATTTTAGATTCCACTTACAAGTGAGATCATATGGTATTTGCCTTTCTCTGTCTTTCTCTGTATTTCACTTAGCATAATGCCATCAAGGTTCATCCATGTTGTCACAAATGGCAAGATTTCATTCCTTTTTATGGCTGAATAATATTCCATTGAGTCTATTCATCCATCGATGTACACTTAGGTTATTTCCATATCTTGGCTATTCTAAATAATGCTGCAATGAACATGAGGGTGCATATATCTTTTCAAGTTAGTGTTTTTGTATTCTTTGGATAAATACCCAGAAGTGGAATTGTTGATCATATGGTAGTTCTATTTTTAATTTTTTGAGGAATCTCCATACTGTTTTCCCTACTGACTCCACCAATTTATATCCCCACCAACAGTGCACAAGGATTCCCTACATCCTTCACAACACTTGTTATTTCTTGTCTTTTTGGTAATAGACATTCTAAAGGGTGTAAGGTTTTGATTTGCATTTCCCTGGTGATTAGTGATGTTGAGTACCTTTTCGTGTACCTATTGACCATCTGTATGTCCTCTTTGGAAAAATATGTTTTTAGATCCTTTGCCCATTTTTTAATTGTTTTTTTCTTTTTTTTTGGTGAGGAAGATTAACCTTGAGCTAACATCTGTTGCTAATCTTCCCCTTTTTGCTTGAGGAAGATGGTCCCTGAGCTAACAGCCGTCCCAGTCTTCCTCTACTTTGTATATGGGATGCTGCCACAGCATGGCTTGATGAGTGGTGTGTAGGTCCATGCCAGGGATCTGAGCATGCAAACCTTGGGCCACTGAAGTGGAGCATGTGAACTTAACCACTACACCACGGGGCTGGCCCTGGATTGTTTGCTTTTTTGCTGTTGAGTTATATGAGTTCTTTATATATTTTAGATATTAAACCCTTATCAGATATATGATTTGCAAATATTTTCTCCCTTTTGTTAGATTGCCTTTTCATTTTGTCGATTTCCTTTGCTGTGCAGAAGCTTTTTAGTTTGATGTCGTCCCACTTTTTTTATTTTTGCTTTTGTTACCTTTGGCTGCTTTGTCGTTGATTTTCTTGCTTTTTGAGATTCCCTGTTACCCTTTCTGCAAATACTATAATTCATAACTGCTTGCATCCAGCATACTATGTTGGGAACCACATAGTACTGGGAGAAGTTTAGGGGTTCCTGATCTCCCTAGGTGTCACTAGATACTGGGAAACTTCCTGACCTCTTGGGGATAAATACTTATATTTATTTCTTTTACTCATGGTCTGAAGGTAACAAGAAGTGACCCACTTGGCTCCTACTGAGGTATTTCAACCAATAATGCTTTTGTTTTTCTAGGAAAGTCTCTTGCTCTCCATTTTTACTGCTTTAGAGCAGGGAGCAACAGCCACTTTTGGCATCAGTTTTTTCCTGGGGAAAAACTCTATGGGAATATGATTCCCTCCTATAATCTCATCTCATCTGCCTTTGTCTTTCAGAGATTCCTGGTCATTTTGGTTGCCTGAGGACACTTACCCTTTTGCTTTTCAGGGCTCTCTGGGAATTTGAGGAACAGGTGGGACTCTGGAGCAGGTGCTCAGTCTACCGTCTTAGTCTGGTGTGGTGGTTGTGTTTAAAATGCACAGAAATTTCACGTGCTTTGTTTTTGTGTGCACCTGTAGTTCCACTTTTTCGTCTGCCAGTTCTTTCTTTCTTAGGCTACTCTTATTGCTAGATAGAGAAACTACTCCTGTGTCTCTTAATCTTGGATCTCTTTATCTATCCTTGGATCTCAGTATTGATAAAAATGCTCTTTTCGTGGACTATATTAGTAAGAAAAATGATAAGTTTTAGTCTGCGACTTTAATTTTGACAAGACTACATAGAATATGTTATCAAATAAAAGTGTTGTAATATAGTTTCCAGAAACTTTTAGAAAAATGTTGCCTATGTCCTTCACATTTTTTCTGTTATAAAAAGATAAATATTTAGAATGATTTTCAGTGACTAAAATAATCAAAATTTTATGACGTTATAAGTCCGTTTTTAATATATTTGCTTATTAGACTTTTATTTTAAGTGAATTATAGTGCTTATTTTCTCCCTAAACTGGTGATTTATTTGAGACTTTACTATATTAAAGAAAGATATTTTTTTTTCAGAGCAGCATCTCAGACATGTTGAAAAAGATGTTTTGATCCCTAAAATAATGAGAGAAAAGGCCCGTGAGAGATGTTTTGAACAAGTTCAAGGTAAGATTCAAATACTCATATAAAAATCAAATTCATTTTTTAAAATATAATCTGAATTTAATCCTTAGCCTCAGACTCAAGTAGTCAATGAATTAATATGTATGAATTGCTTCTCACCCTTTCACTGAGATACCAGTATTTCAGCTTTCAGAACTTCCAGGTAGTGTTCACTTCATTTACAATTTAAAAATATTCTCCCAAATTACTACTAAAAAACATTTTTTTCCCAGAAGTACAGTTACATATAGAGAAAAACTTGGTACGCATATTTTGGAGAAATAATTATTCTGGTGACTTTGATAGGGAACAAAGAAACATCAAATGTAACCTGTACCTTTTTTTCATCTATCGATATATTCATATAGCTATGTATTCTAAGATGATTTTTTTTGTGTCGTTGTCTGTTACTGAATTGTTAGTGGAATCCCAATAGTGCTTAAAATGAGTCTAGTTTATGTTTTTACATTTTATGTTTCTAAGTGAAAGATATTTATGTAAATGCATGCACTAGGCACCCATATATGCATGTTTTCTTTGGAAAATGTTTTTTTTAACATGAAATACTTCTGTATTCTATATATCTAGAGGTATATTATCAAATATGGAATATTATAATGAAAAGGGAAACCAAGCAGTGGAAGGTAAAAAATGAGGCCATGAATGTTGGATAATCAGAAAAGCAGATGGAAGTATTACTGTAAAAAGAAATGTCTTTTTAAAAAAAATCTGCCTCTTGGAATGGCCATCTAACAAGAAGTAGTAGCAAAATTTTGCTGATGTAGACTATTTTTCTGACTCCCCTTAACTTTCCCCTATAGTCATCTTTGTTGAAGGATCATAATAATTTTTAGTGAGGATGATGGGCTGCATTTGCACTGCAAGTTTCGCTACAGGGGAGCTAGGCTGTGTCAACTGTAGTTTCAGGACTGTGTCAACAACATTTGGATGCCGGGGACATTTCTGTCCCTCTGATGCTATCTCCTTAGAGAATGACCTTTGCAATTGATGGATGGAGGCAATAAAAGTAGTCCTCAGACTTGACGTTGTGTGATAGTTGTTTCTGTTTCTTAAATTAAGTGACTTATGACATATTCCAGTTTTAAATCCAATCCAATAAATTAGATTTGTTATCCATCCATAAATAAATTTATTAGTAAATTATCAATAATTTACTAGTATCATTCTGTGAAATAACTCTTGCTTTTACAATGAATTAATTGTTTAATCAGCACACCCTCCTTCCACCCCTACCCCTGGGTGTCAGGAGAAATGAACCCATTGGCACCTGCAGACAGGGTTCATTGTACATCCGGCATTGGCAGGTGTCATGCTGATAGTCTCAAGAGATAATCCTCCACCTGCCTCATAGAACTTTAAAAAATATACATCGTGATTCTGGTGAGGGAGGATAAAACTTCAAAATGGATAATAATGTTGGAGGGTTAACTTTTCACTACCAGAAAAATTTACTTATTACTCATATATTGGTCTAAAGTTATAAATAGTAGTTGTATTTATGTTGTTTTTTAATACATTATTCTAATATCTAAAATGAAAGAAAGCTGGCTAACTCAATTATAGAATGAGTTTTTACTCACATGATACAGATGAAAATGCAGAAGGATTATTTGGCTTTGGGTTGCAGAAATGCCTTGGCTTACTCTTAGATGATGAAACTTTGCTTTTAGTTTTTGAAAAGAAAGAAATAGTATAACTTTAATATTTATTTGTTCGTGTTGCACATCTACTATTTTGTAATGGTACAGAAAAGAAAATGTTCATTTTCACGTCTTTATCAAAAGTTAAGTTGTTTAGGATGTTGACATGGTTGTTAAGTTTTGTTTTTTTGATATATTTAAAATCTTCTGAAGACTGAAAGCATCTTAAAATTTGAGATGTTTGGGTTATTTCCATGCATTTGTCCTTATTAGAACATGTTATAACAATTGAGTTTTGAATATTTGAATTTTTATAATCACATATTGATTTTTTTAGGCCATATGGTCCAAAACAGTGTTTTAGAATCTAAAATTGATTATTTTATAGAAGAATAATCGTTAGTATTCTCCTTGGTTAACCATGTGAATTAGGAAAGTACATACATTGGCATTGCTCAAGCAGCAGCAGAACAGGTACATTTAAACTGAACGGTAAGATGTAATTTAGAATCAGGACACTTCCATTGTTGTGTATGTACTATTTGTAGCCTATGCTTTATTTAATAATTATAGGATTTATATAAAATAATTATGCATGCTAATTGTATAGTTCTTTGATAAAGATACAGGAATTTTAAGAAGTGATCTGACTTTCTGCTAAATGCCTGAAACATGATTATGTGGGAGAGCTTTTCTGTTTGACTTTTTTTTTCATGCCTTTCAACCCAGCTGATCATAAGAACTGGGTCAGACTGCCAGCAACTTAGGTTTGCGAAGGGAATGGAACAGCTTTTCCAAGGACAAAGAGAAATGAAATCACTTTCAATGAAAGAAAGATGCCTCATTATAGTCACCAACAGCAGTTATTGACAGCTACACTTCCTATTAACAAGGAGCATTTAACTAAGAGTTTGGCTGTTGGATCTTTGGACTTGATCTAATTTGCTAGCATTAATTAGTTTCTTTTGAGCACAGACACTTGGTGCTCACAGCTATAGATTTGGAGGGCTAATTAGGATAGAAAATTGAACAGAATGGGGTAAAGCATTAACCTTCAACCATTACCAGCTGGGACACTGATAAAGACCACAGAGTCCAAATGCTCCCTATTGATGTGAAGAGTACCCTAATGAATATCAATTTCAGCCAGGTTGCTATATTTTTACTAGTTCTCTTTTCATTATAATTTTTAACCAGCTTCCATGATATCTTCATTATCTATATATACACTATTGGTTTTTACTCTACACTGATTTAATCTGAGTTGCACATTTCACCTTATGTTTAAACACAATTAAAATATGTCTTAAGTACCAGATAATATTTAGAATATTTCATTGTTATATACACTAGTACTTCTTAAATTTGACTTTTATCTCAAACTACATGATTCTGATTCTACAGTGAATTTTTATAAAGTCACAATAACTTTGCCATTTCAATACAAAGAAAACTATAACCCGAAACAAGAAGATCTGAGCTTTTGGGTGACAATTAAGCAGTGTTTGTATTAAACTGGTCAACTTGAGAATATTTGTCTTTATAAAATACATATACATTTTTGTTTCTTTTTGAACAGAAAATAGTGTTCATCACCTTTTCTTTTTTTTTTTAAAGATTTTATTTTTTCCTTTTTCTCCCCAAAGCCCCCCGGTACATAGTGGTGTATTCTTCGTTGTGGGTTCTTCTAGTTGTGGCATGTGGGACGCTGCCTCAGCGTTGTCTGATGAGCAGTGCCATGTCCGCGCCCAGGATTCGAACTGACGAAACACTGGGCCGCCTGCAGCGGAGCGCGCGAACTTAACCACTCGACCACCGGGCCAGCCCCTCATCACCTTTTCTTTTGGAACTTAACTTTGATTTGATGAGTAAAGGTGGCTTAACTTAGAGGTTACATACAGAATTAAGAATCCAGATCTTACACAAACTTTGAGAAGATTATAAACTCTGTTGGTAGAGCATATATCAAAAGAAAAGAAATTGAACAATTGATTTAAATAGAAAACTCTACTTTATAATATTCTTCTTTTGCCACTGATATTATTGACAGTTAATGGAGCCACTAACACAAATGGCTAACGTATATTTGTAGACATTAACACAGTGAACACTGAGTATATTGGTAATGGAACTGAAGGAAAATTTTAGAATGGCCAGTCTTTCTCTCACTTCTTCCCTTCTCCTCCCTCCCACTTGCCCAAACTCCCAAAAGCCAAAACAGAAATCCCCTTCCACCAAGTGTGATGATGGAATCATTGCTTTTTCTTGGATTTGGGAGTTATCAGCTTGTGGTGTTTTAGGAATATGGTTTGATGACCTCTGGAGGTTACTTTCCACTCTGTGACTTTTTCCATGTGTTTGACTCTTCGCTGATTCAATGATTTATATTTTTTATGTTAGTAACATTTTTTAAAATATTGTTTGTCATATATATTGGTAAAGTATGTATTCTAGTATTATAAATTTTTCTTCTGGAAATAGAGCCTCCCGGAAGAGGAAGAGTCATTGAATAGCGGTTTGTAAAAATTCTTCATTACATTTCTTTGCTTTTTTGAATTGCATAATTGGCATTGCATATAAAGTCTAATATGTTGAATAATGAAGTTTGTTTTAAAAATAAGCTTCTCTTCTATCTGCTGTGACAGATCAAGACCAAAAAAGTTCTTTGTCATCAGGGAGGCCTGGAACTTTCTTTAACCTAGATATTCTCCTATCACTGACTCCTTTCACCCTTCGTCCTTCTTTTACCTTATTTTAATGTTTCTTTTGTATCAGTGTTTTCTGTTGTAGTCTTTTTGATTTTTTGGCCAATAGGTGGGGTTAGTTCTAAAGGAATTGTATAAAATATAAGGAAGCATGGTTTTTTTTTTATTTTTGAGGAAGACTAGCCCTGAGCTAACATCTGCCAATCCTTCTCTTTTTGCTGAGGAAGGCTGGCCCTGAGCTAACAGCCGTGCCCATCTTCCTCCACTTTATGTGTGGGGCGCCTACCACAGCATGGTGTGCCAAGCGGTGCCATGTCCGCACCCACGATCCGAACCAGCGAACCATGGGCCGCCGAAGTGGAATGTGCACACTTAACCGCTGTGCCACTGGGCCGGCCCCTGGATTGTTTTTTTGAAACATTGCAGAGCTGTAGTTAAATAACACAACAGCTTGATAAAATGCCTGCCGTCTTCTCTCAGTTGCATACAACTGAAGTATGTTACGTTTTGCCAAATTCCAGAGATATGTGAATTGACAACAAAGAAAATCAAATTAAGAATGCTTAGGATATTCTTTAGGATGTTTGCAGACAGAGAACTATCAAAATATCATTAAAACAAATTAGAGGGCTACAGACTGTAAATGGTTGAAGTAATCAATCTTCTATCCAGCTGTGTTACTTGAACCTGCCCAAAACTTTTCATTTGTTGTTTGAATTGTGCCATTATTATCACATATATTTTTTTCATTTAACCAGTTCACCAAGGTTAACTAACACTGAAGTGGAGATGCAATGCTTCTTTAGACTGGTTTGGATATATTAGGAGGATAATATATAAAATCACCAAATATGATGAATATCTGTTGTGTACAAGAGTATGCTATGGACCCTAAGAAATATAAAGAGATATAAGATACAATTTCTTTTCTTTGGACCTACATCAGATTGTATTGGGGGTCCCCAAGACCACCCCTGGGTTTGCTGATTTGCTAGGAGGACTTATAGGACTCAGCGGGTAGTCATACTCATGGCTAAGATTTCTTACAGCAAAAGGATACAAGCAAAACTAGTAAAGGAGAAAGGCACATGGCATGAAGTCCAGAGGAAACTAGGTGCCAGCGTCCAAGAGTCTTCCCCCAGCAGAGTCACTCATCATGTACTTAATTCCTCCAGCATCGAATTGTGACAACATGTGTGAAATGTTTTCTACCAGCGAAATTCATTAGAGACTCAGTCCTCAGAGTTTTTATTGGGAGTTGGTCATGTGGGCACCCTCTGCACAGCATATACCAAAATTTTAGAGTCCCGGAAGGAAAGCAGATGTTCAGCATAAACCATATAGCTTGCACAAACAGTTTAGGCACAGTAAGCCACTATTACAATTAGAGAATGGTGGGAATGCTCCCCAGATCCAAGTTCTCAGATGCCAGCTAAAGGCCAACCTTGCAAGCACACCTTTCTAAGTATAGCAGTTTCAGCCCTGCCATGTTAATTCTTTTCTGCACATAGACATACAGTCATGCATCACATAACAACATTTTGGTCAATGACAGACCACATGTACAACGGTGGTCCTGTAAGATTAGTTCCGTATCGCCTAGGTGTGTAGTAGGCTGTGCCTTCTAGGTTTGTTTAACTCCTGTAGGGGAGGAAGAAATTTTCCCCTACCATTGTAGGTTCTTCTGTCTGGTCTAATTAAATTGACATGAGACAGATTAACAGGAGAAAAACAAACAAAAGTTTAATAACATGTCTACATGGGAGAAATCCAGGAAAACTAACTAGCCAAATGGCCAAAGCCCTCACCTTAAATACCATCCTCAGCTAATGACAAAAGAAGATGTTGGGGGTGGGGAGAGTCAGGGACTTCAAAGGGAAGGAAGGCAATTCATGGGTAGGGGGAAAGAAGCAAATGTTTGGAAAACAAGTGTTTGGCCACACAGAAACAGAAGACACAGAGGGGAGCCCAACAAATAGGCTTCTCTATGTTTCTCCCTGTCTACCACCTAGTTCATGTTATGCTAAAGTGATAGCTCATTTCCTGAGACAGGTTTTTTTAATCTGAATTCTTTTAGGCAGTTGAGGGGGAGGTAACAAGAAAAACTTTGAGTTTTTTGTTTCTTAAAAATAATCAGCCAAAAATAATCCTCATGTTAAAGAGACACATTTTGGGATGGCAAATTTTGTTCCTCTTCAGTACACTCTATGATGTTCGCACAACAACAAAATTGCCTGACTTGTTTCTCAGAATGTATCCCCATTGTTAACTGACATGTGATTGTAATAGAAGTTAATTAGCAGTAAGTATTTGTGTGCACCTGTTGGGCCTGATGTCATGAGTGATAGATCTATGTCAATCGCAAACAGCTGAATTATTTTTAAAACAACTGAAGAAAGTATGTAACAGTCATTACTCATTGATTTAGTGGTTCTCAGTTACATTTGTTAACTCATGCCTCTATTGTAGGACTTAATGGCTTATTATGGTAGTCTTGTTTCTGAATAACAGGGCAATTTTGTAATAAAATTGTGTGTAATTGGACATAAATACTCTTGAATAAAATGGCTAGTTGTTTTCTCAACAGAGAAAGGTACAGCATGTGTTAGTTTTAGAGGTAAGTTAAGGCTTTAAATGCTAAATCTTTAAATAACTAAATTAGCAGGGAATTTTGTCAGGGCAAGTGGATTTAATATTTACACAACCAATTTATGCAACTTATCTTTGACGGTATTAAGTGTGAAAAGTCTACATTTGAACACAAAAGCAAAGAATTACATGACTTGAAACTTAGAAATATTGTGAAAATGAATAAAAATGTAAAATATGAGTTCTAACTTCTGTCAGTATTTCATTAACAAGTTTTTATTATTTTTCTAGTTTTCTTAGAAAAATCAACTTTCAATTGCTTTGCTGTAATAGACTTAAATCCTATCATCTTATGAGAAATTAATCCAAAATTAAATATGGTCTTTAAGCAGTATCATGTCCTTATATATAAAATCTGAGAACAAGATCACACTTTCCTTAAGCTGCCTCATGATCCTCCAGTTATAATTGGCATTGTTTCCAGATAATCAGAGCCTGTGATTGGTAAACTTTTCGCAAATACTTGTAAATAATTATGTTTTGACCGAAGTGCATTCTTAGAGGAATCTTGTATGTCTGTTGGAAAAATAAAAAAGGGGGAAATTTGGTTTGTACAAAACTCTGGATTGCATTATACTAGGAGATTCAGAACCATTTAAAAAATAATCAGTTCTTTTTTGGAGGGGCTAGAATTTGCTTTAAACTGTAATGTATGAAACAGACAAAAGCAGTATTTTATTTTGTTGTGCTTAATTTTGTTACATTTACAGAGAGTCAACGCATGAAAACAATGTTGTGTTATTTTCATGAAGTGGTTTTAAATTCGATGTTATAGATTACAGTTGCAGCCTAGTATATATCTCCTCTTCCAGTTTGTTTTTGTGGTTTAATTTTTTGAGGGATGCAAAATATGGAGTAAATTCTAAATCACATAAAAAAGTAATTCTACATACTAATGATTTCTTATGATTTCTCAGATTTTCAGAATATTGTTCAGTTAAATAGATATGATAGATATTTTATTCTGAGGCCCATAAACAAGTTTAATATTTGGTAATATTATTTGCATATATTTTAGTGTTAGTCAATTATTGCATCACTAAAAATGTGTTTTTACAAAGCAAAAACAGAATTTCCAAATTCCCTTAAGCACTTGAATGGAACCTTAGGGTTGTATGAAACATACTCATTCAAAAATATTTACTGAGTATTTCTCATATGCCAGTCACCATTATATGAACAGTGAATAAAATAGGCAAAAATCTTTACTGTTATAGTCCTTATATTTCAGTGAAGGAAGGAGTAAAATATAAGTTATTATAAGTAAATATAAGTGATATGGAAAAAAATAAAGTCGGGTAAGGGCAGTGGGGGGTGCTGGGGTTAGAATGGGGCTGCAGTTTTTAATGGGTGGTCAGTAGAGGTCTCACTGAGAAAGTGACATTGGGACAAAACTCTTGAAAGAGTGAGACATGCAGATATCTCTGGGAAGAATGACGTGAACAGAAGGGATAGCATATGGAAAGACTCTCAAGCATTAGGTGAAGCTGCCGTGTTTGAGGGGCACCGAAAAGGTCACTGTGATTAGGATGGAATGAATGAGGAGGAGAGTGGAAAGTGAGGGTTCAGCAAAGTGATCGGGGGCAGAATCATTTAGGGTCTTGTAGGTGCTGAGGACTTGGAGGTACTAGGGAGAGAAATGGAAAGATGTCGGTGGCTTAGAGCAGTGGAGCGAGACAGGGTCTGATTTACAGTTTCATAGCATCACTCACTGCTGTGTTAAGAATAGATGGAATAGGGCAAGGGCAGAATCAGGGATGCCAGGTTAGGGATGTGATTGTGTTAGTCCATGTGACAGATGATGGTGGATTGGAAGGGTGGTAGCAATGGAAATGATGAGAATGAGCTTACCCAGGATCTGTTTTGAAGATAGAGCCAAGAGAGAAAGAGATGACTCCCTATCATTTGTCCTGAACAAGGAAAAGGATAAAGTTGTAGTTAACAGAGATGAGGAAGGCTGTGTGTGGAGAAATTTTATTATTTTATTTTAGTTTTTGGTAATTGATAAATCAGGAGTTTAGTTTTGGATATGTTAACTTTGAGGTGTCTAGTAGATGTCTAAGTTTGAAACCATTGCATTAGACAGGAGTAAAAATTAAGCACTCTTTTTAAAGGAAACAAAGGAATAGAATGTTTATCTAATTGTGGCGGTCTGGTATTTTTCTAATATTTTTATGTAACTAGTGCAAGTTCTTAGTGTACACATGGTACACATTTTCAACTTGGACAGTGATAGATTAGAAACTGACATTTTTATTCCTTGGTTTTCTTTTTAAGATTCCACATGGACCACTTCCCTTTCAGAAAAAATCATGGCTACCCTGATTTGTTAATTCAACAAACTGTACTTTGGTACTGCTATGTGTACTACATGGTGCTAGGTACAGTGGGGAATACAAGGACATGGTCTTATGCCACAGTAAAGAGATTAAATTATTCAGTATCATATGACTTGTTAATATATCAGAATTGATATTAAAATCCAGGTATCTTAATTCCCATCCTCGTGCTCTTTCCATTATAACATACCATTTGACTGTGTCAAAGATGGCAAATACAGTTCATCTGTGCCAACTTGAATCAGTTGGAAGTGGCTGCCTAGCACACTATCAGTCAGAAAGAGTGTCCTTAGCTCAATTACCTATGTCTGTCAGGAGTGGTAACTTTGGTGGTGATGATATGCTTTGCCTAGTGTTTGTCCTTTCTGGCCTATGTGCTAGTTTGTTTCTAGTTATGGGATTGTGTTTGCTATGTGCCCCTTATCCTAGACTTCACCAAGATGGAAAAGTTATTTTCTTCCAATAGCTTAAGTAATTTTTAATTTTTATTTCATTTTCTGGGAACACTTCTAATATTGTTTGCTGTAGCACTCTTTTAAAAGGGGCTGTAGCCTTCCATATACAAACTATAGACCCATTTTGCTCATTAAAAATGCAGTCATACACTCATAGCATAGTAATTTGAGTTATGTGTTGAAGTTAAATGTTTTATTTATTTTTATAGTTTATGATTAACAGTGTCTACTTCTCTGATGTTTAGTTTTTACTGAAATTGAAATTCTTTTCTTGGTTTTTATTACCTTATATCTTCTTATGAAAAATAACATCAAGTAAAATATTTTGTGCTAATAGTTGATTTTATGAAAGATCAACAGACGTGAACATGTACGTACGCTCAGTTTAAAAAAGCATAATATAAAATTATATACATAGTATAATTCTAATTATAAAATACATGTATGTAGGAAAAAATAAATACATTCAAAATTTAATAATCATCTGGAATTATGAGAAGGAAGGAGGTGGATCATAGATTATTTCTTTTCCTATGTGTAGTCTTTCATATTCTCCAAATGAAAACATTATTTTCTTTAAGTAAACTTTTTTATATCTTCTATGAACAATTTACAAGTGTATAACTTGATGAAGTATGACAGAGTAAACATATCTGTATAACTATTACTGAGATCAAGAAATAGAAATTACTAGAAGCCAGCCTTCTTTGTGCTCACTCCCAATCACTATCCTTTCCTTCTAGCAAAAAGTAATCACCATTTTGACTGCAAACTGCATAGATTAGTTCATCCATTTTTTAATTTAAATGGAATCATACAGTATGTGTTCTTTGTGTTGGACTTCTTTTACTCAACATGATGTTTGTTAGATTCATTCATTTTTTGATGTAATAATAGTTCTTTCATTTTCATTGTCATATAATACCATTATATGAATGTGCTATAATTTATTCATCCATTCTACTGTGATGGATATTTAGGTCATTTCGAGATTTTATACAAATAATACCCCTATACACATTCTTGTTCATGTCCTTTGGTATCCATATGTCTATATTTCTGTTAGTTATATACCTAGCAATGAAATTTCTCCATCATATGATATGTATAATTTCAACTTCAGTAGATAATGTTAAACAGACTTCCAAATGATTCGAAGTGTATCCAAGTTTTAAAAACACCATAAGGGATAAGGGAGGAAGAAAGTGGATTATGGGTGATTTTTATTTTCATAGGCTTTTAAAAATTCTCCATGATGAACTTATGTTTCTTTAAAAAATAACGCTGTCAAGAATCAAATGTTATATTTTATAATACAAAACTATAAATATATAAAAAGTAAAATTTTCTATATGTCATACACTATAAACATAATAGAAAGATCACAAACTAAGAAAATATTTTTCTACCATGTTTGACAAAAGTTTAATATTCTTAGTGTATAAAGACTTATCAGTAAGGAATCGATGAATATCCAATTTAAAGAATGAGCAAAGGACACAAAGTTTCTTTCTGATAAATTCATATTATCGAACATGGAAAATATTTGCTCTCACTTTCAGTGGTTTACTTGCAAACCATGCCTTATACCACTATATGTAACCCATAAACTTGATATGATTTAAAAATTCATAATGGAGGAGTTCAGTTTCTGGCTTAGCTCTTATCATGTGCGTCCTTCTGCAGAAAACAACTATAAACTATGAACAATATTTAAAAACAACTACCTGAAGGCATTGGAGGGTAAACAAAAGCAGATGGAAATCAGAGGGAAGTCAAACACTGAAGGAAGGGAATAGCACTGGGGGAATGTGCCCCGTAGGGTGGCTGAGACTGACCAGTTGGCATTTGGTGTTGCTGGTTTGAAGAAGCAAGCTCAGGGTTTAGTGTAACTACAGGCCCTGGAAGTTTTTTAGTTGTGTGTTGGGGTGAGGTGGGGGGAAGAGCATAAATCCTAATAAGGAGAGAGCCAGAGAAAGGGGCCTCAAAGTCTGTGCATACACTCTGCCTATATCTCTAGCTTAATCCTAAACTACATATGGGGCAAACTCCAAGCAGCTCGGTTAAGGCTAAGAGAACTGAACCAAAATTTGAGCTGCTTCCTGCTGTATGTTGCAGAGGAGATGGGGTTCTGCAGTTTGAGTTCAGTGAAGAAGACTGACTGCTGAAATGAAAGAGAAAAACAGTTCTTCAGAGAAACAGAACAGAATCTAAACACAATAGTTTATAACATTGTGAAATTTCAGTTTTACCGTATTATTTGTCAGTCACCGTGTAATTGTGCCCCTTTACCCCTTATGCCCACCCTCCAACTCCTTTCCCCTCTATAACCACTAATCTGTTCTCTTTGTCCATGTATTTGTTTATCTTCCACATATGAGTGAAATTATGTGGTGCTTGTCTTTCTCTGGCTAATTTCGCTTAACATAATACCCTCAAGATCCATCCATATGGTTGCAAATGGGATGATTTTGTCTTTTCTTATGGCTGAGTAGTATTCCATTGTGTATATTCCACATCTTCTTTATCCAATCATCAGTCAGTGGGCACTTGGGTTGCTTCCACTTCATGGTTATTGTGAATAATACTGCAGTGAACATAGGGGCGCATAACTCTCTTTGAATTGTTTATTTCAAGTTCTTTGGGTAAATACCCAGTAGTGGGATAGCTGGGTCATATGGTATTTCTATTTTTAATATTTTGAGAAATCTCCATACTGTTTTCCATACTGGCTGCACCAGTTTGCATTCCCAACAGCAGTGTATGAGGGTTCCCTTTTCTCCACATCCTCTCCAACATTTGTAATTTTTTGTCTTGGTTATTATAGCCATTCTCCTGGGTGTAAGACGATATCTTAGTGTAGTTCATTTCCCTGATGATTAGTGATGTTGAACATCTTTTCGTGTGCCTATTGCCTATCTGTCCCTCTTCTTTGGAAAGCTGTCCTTTCATATCCTCTGCCCATTTTTTGATGGGGTTGTTTGTTTTTTTGTTGTTGAGTTGTATGAGTTCTTTATATGTTTTGGAGATTAACCCCTTGTTGGATATGTGAGTTGCAAATATTTTCTCTCAGTTGAGGGGTTGTCTTTTTGTTTTGTTCCTGGTTTCCTTTGCCTTGCAGAAGCTCTTTAGTCTGATGAAGTCCCATTTGTTTATTTTTTCTTTTGTTTCTCTTTCCCTGGTAGACATGGTATTCGAAAAGATCCTTCTAAGACTTGATGTCAAAGAGTGTACTGCCTATATTTTCTTGTGGGAGTTTTATGGTTTCACATCTTACCTTCAAGTCTTTTGTCCATTTTGAGTTAATTTTTGTGTATGGCAAAAGACAGTGGTCTACTTTCATTCTTTTGCATGCAGCTGTCCTGTTTTCCCAACACCATTTATTAAAGATATTTTGCTTTCTATATTGTATATTCTTAGCTCCTTTGTTGAAGATTAGCAGTCCTCAGATGTGTGGTTTTATTTCTGGGCTTTCAATTCTGTTCCATTTATCTGTGTGTCTGTTTTTGTACCAGTCCCATGCTGTTTTGATTACTATAGATTGAAGTATAATTTGAAGTCCAAGATTGTGATGCCTCCACCTTTGTTCTTTTTTCTCCGGATTGCTTTAGCTATTCTATATTTTGTTTGTTGCTTTAGCTATTCTAATTTCCTTGCCCCATGTGAATTTTAGGATTCTTTGTTCTATTTCCATGAAGACTGTCATTGGGATTCTGATTGGGATTGCATCGAACCTGTAGATTGCTTTAGGTAGTATGAACATTTTAACCATTTTTATTCTTCAAATCCACGTGCATGGAATATCTTTCCTTTTCTTTATGTCATCATCAATTTCGTCCAATAATGTCTTACAGTTTTCATTATATAGCTCTTTCACCCTCTTGGTGATTTTGTACCTTGCAACTTTCCTGTAGTTGTTGATTATTTCTAATAGTTTTCTGATGAGTTCTCCATATAAAATTGTGTCATCTACAAACAGTGAGAATTTCACTTCTTCATTGCTTATTTGGGTTCCTTTTATTTCTTTTTCTTGCCTAAATGCTCTGCCCAAGACCTCCAGTACTATGTTAAGTAAGAGTGATGAGAGTGGGCATCCTTGTCTTGTTCTGTTCTCAGAGGGATGGCTTTTAGTTTTTCCTCATTGAGTATGATGTTGGCTGTGGTTTTGTCATATATGGCCTTTATTATGTTGAGGTACTTTCCTTCTGTACCCATTTTATGAAAATTTTTATCATAAATGGATGCTGGATCTTGTCCAATGCTTTCTCTGCATCTATTGAGATGATCATGTGGTTTTTATTCCTTGTTTTGTTAATGTGGTATATCACATTGATTGATTTGCAGATGTTCAACCATCACTCGTCCCTGATATAAATCTCACTTGATCATGGTGTTTGATCTTTTTAATGTATTGCTGTATTCGGTTTTCCAATATTTTGTTGAGGATTTTTGTATCTATGTTCATCAGCGATACTGGCCTGTAATTTTCCTTGTTTGTGTTGTCCTTCTCTGGCTTTGGGATCAGGGTGATGTTGACCTTGTAAAATAGGAAGTGTCCTGTCTTCTTCAACTTTTTGGAATAGTTTTAGAAAGATAGATATTAAATCTTTGAATGTTTGGTAGAATTCTCCAGAGAAGCCATCTGGTCCTGGACTTCTATTTTTTGGGAGTTTTCGATAACAGTTTCAATCTCATTACTTGTGATTGGTCTATTCAGATTCTCTATTTCTTCTTGATTTAGTTTTGGGAGGTTGTATGAGTCTAAGAATTTATCTATTTCTTCTAGATTGTCTAATATGTTGACAAGTAGTTTTTCATACTATTTTCTTATAATCCTTTGTATTTCTGTGGTATCCATTGTAATTTCTCCTCTTTCATTTCTAATTTTATTTATTTGAGCCTTTTCTCTTTTTTTCATAGTGAGTCTGGCTAAGGGTTTGTCAATTTTGTTGTCTTCTCAAAGAGTCAGCTCTTACTTTCATTGATCCTTTCTACTATTTTTTTTATTTCAATTTCATTTATTTTTGCTCTAATTTTTATTATTTCCCTCCTTCTGCTGAGTTTGTTTGTTTTTCTTTTTCTAGTTCTGGTAGCTGTAGTTTAAGATTGCTTATTTGTTTAGATGGGCCTGTATTGCTATGAATTTCCCTCTTCGGACTGCTTTTGCTGCCTCCCATATGAGTTGTTATGGTGTATTTTCATTTTCATTTGTCTCCAGATATTTTTTGATTTTGCCTTTAATTTCTTCAGTGATCCATTTGTTGTTCAGTAGCGTGTTGTTTAGTCTCCACATATTTGTCACTTTTCCAGCTTTTTTCTTGTAGTTGACTTCTAGTTTCATAGCATTATGGTCAGAAAAGATGCTTGATATGATTTCAATCTTCTTAAATTTATTGAGGCTTGCCTTGTTTCTCAGCATATAGTCTATTCTTGAGAATGTTCCATGTGCACTTGAGAAGAATGTGTATTCTTCTGTTTTTGGATGGAATGTTCTATATCTATCTATTAAGTCCATCTGGTCTACGTTTTCATTTAAATCCACTATTTCCTTGTTGACTTTCTGTCTGGATGATCTATCCATTGATATAAGTGGAATGTTAAGGTCCTCTACTATTATTGTGTTGTTGTTAATATCTCCTTTTAGGTTTGTTAATAGTTGCTTTATGTACTTTGGTGTCCTGTGTTGGGTACATATATTTTTATAAGTGTTATGTCTTCTGAGTGGAGTGTTCCTTTTATCATTATATGCTGTCCCTCTTTGTCTCTGTCTCTCATTGCCTGTTTTATCTTGATGTCTACTTTGTCTCATATAAATATGGCAACACCTGCTTTCTTTTGTTTGCCATTAGCTTGGCGTATAGTCTTCCATCCCTTCACTCAGAGCCTGTGTTTCTCTTTAGAGCTGAGATGTGTTTCCTGGAGGCAGCATATTCTTGGGTCTTGTTCTTTAATCCATTCCACCACTCTGTGTCTTTTGATTGGAGAATTCAGTCCATTTACATTTAGAATGACTATTGATATATGAGGGCTTAATGCTGCCAATTTATCCCTCATTTCCCCATTGTTCTGTATGTCCTTTGTTTCTCATCCTGTGTATTTCGGACTACCAGTTCAGTTTGGTAGTTCTTTATAAGGGTTTTCTCAGTTTTCTTTTTATTTGTCATTTGTATCTCTATTCTGATTATTTGTTTAGTGGTTACCATGAAGTTTGTATAAAAAAATCTCATAGATGAGATAGTTCATTTTCTGATAGCCTCTTATTTCCTTATTCTGAGCTGATTCCATCCCTTTTCTCTTCCCCTTCTAAGTTACTGTTGTCACAACTTATTCCATCTTGTGTTAGGAGTTTGTGGTTAAAATAACGAGATTATATTTATTTTTGATGTTTTCCTTCCCTTTATCTTTAATGTTATAATTGTTTGCTAACCTGTTCTGATAGACAGCTGCAGTTTTCTGATTTTGTCTGCCTGTTCTTTTCCTTGCTCAAGGGGGGGTCTTATGGTGATGAACTCCCTCAGCTTTTGTTTATCTGGGAAAATTTTTATTTTTCCATCATATCTGAAGGATATCTTTGCTGGATGGAGTATTCTTGGCTGAAAGTTTTTGTCTTTCAGAATTTTGAATATATCATTCCACTCTCTCCTAGCCTATAAGGTGTCTGCTGAGAAATCTGCTGGAAGCTTGATTGGGTTGCTTTGTAGGTTAATTTCTTCTGCCTTGCTGCCCTTAATATTTTTTCTTTTTCATTGACTTTTGCCAGTTTTGCTACTGTATGCCTTGCAGAATGTCTTTATACAGTTGATATAATTTGGAGTTCTATGAGCTTCTTTTACTTGTATTTCCACTTCCTTCTGCTGGTTTGGATAATCCTCAGCTATTATTTCTTTGAACAAGCTTTCTTCTCTTTTCTATTTCTCTTCTCCCTCTGGGATACCTGTAATCCTTAAGTTGCATTCCCTAATTGAGTCAGATATTTCTCGGAGAATTTCTTCATTTCTTTTTAGTCTTAGTTCTCTATCCTCCATCTGAAGCATTTCTATGTTTCTGTCCTCCATACTGTTACTTCTTTTTTTTTTTTTTTTTTTAAAGATTTTATTTTTTCCTTTTTCTCCCCAAAGCCCCCCGGTACATAGTTGTGTATTCTTCGTTGTGGGTTCTTCTAGTTGTGGCATGTGGGACGCTGCCTCAGCGTGGTCTGACGAGCAGTGCCATGTCCACGCCCAGGATTCGAACCAACGAAACACTGGGCCGCCTGCAGCGGAGCGCGCGAACTTAACCACTCGGCCACGGGGCCAGCCCACCATACTGTTACTTCTGCCCTCCATAAATCAGCTCTGTTATTCAGGGAGTGCAGATTTTTCTTTATCTCACACATTGTGTCTTTCATCTCCAACATTTCTGATTTGTTTTTCTTTATAGTTTCAATCTCTGTGAAGAATTCCCTTTGTTCATTAACTTTGTTTCTGATTTCATTAAACTGTCTATCTGTATTTTCTTGTAACACATTGGGCTTTTCTGTGATGGCTATTTTGAATACTCTGTCATTTAGATTGTAAATTTCTGTTCCTTCAGGATAATTTCTGGGTGCTTGTCTTTTTCCTTCTGGTCTGGACTACTAATATATTTCTTCAGACTGTTTGATAGCGTGGAGTTTTGCCCTCGCGTAGTGATGGTATCTGGTTGCAGATTCCACCTGTGGCCACTGGGGAGGGGGGTCAGGAACTGTGTATTCTGATCCCACAGCTATCCCTGGTGTCTCTGCCTTTCCTTAGAATCTATGCTGACAGGGTCTATCTGCGATTTCTGGCTTGCTCACTCACAGCTGCTGTTTTTCTAACCTATGCATGGGTGCTCTGGCTGACTTGCTGAGCTGGAGCCTGGCTGTGGGAGGGGTGCTTTCTTTTGCATGCCTAATCCTGGGGTGTTCTTCCTCTGCCCTCACTATCTGCTCTCCTTGGGTGCTGGCCTGATGAAGACACCACCTGCAATAACCTCTGTGTAGGGCTTTCTCATGGACTGTGAAGGAACTTGGAAAGAGAAGGTATTCCCATGGAGAGCCACCCCTTCCCCCTCCTCTCATAGCCACTTATGGTGTGGCACTCTGGGTCTCTGCTGGGGAGGGAGAGGAGCATCCCTTACCTCCTCCCACTTCCTCCCAGGGGGTCCAGCACCTTGGCCTTCAGACATGTGGCTGTGTGGGTCTCTCAGATGTCTTTTGTGTTGTATGAATGTCCTCTGTTGGTTTATGAATGTCCTTTTTGTTGTATCTTAGGGGGGAGAGTCTAAGGGAAGAGCTCTCACTGCCATGATGCTGACATCACTCCTCAGAATCCAAACTTTTTATATGATATCATTCACAATATTCATGATCCAATGCCACATTATTCAGTGTATGCAGAAACGTGAAAATATTACCTATTCTGAAAAGAAATCAATGGAGGCTAACTTCAAGATAACTAAGACATTGAAATTAGCAGACAAGGATTGTAAATCAGCTGTTGTACTTACTTAAGAATGTAAAGGACAATATGATTGCAGTGAATAAAAAGACAAGAAATCTTAACAGAGAATATGAAACAATAAAAGAAGACCTAAATTGAAATTCTAGAACTGAAAAAAAATCTGCTGTAAAAACTTCAGAATGAAAATGACAGAAGGAGTCATGAGTGTAAAGATAGATCAATAGAAATATACAATCTAAAGAACAGAGAAAAAGATTTAAAAAGATGAACAGAATCTCATGGGCTTGGAGGACAATATCATAATGATAACGTTTATGTAATTGGAATTGCATTCCTACCAGAATGGCTACAATTAAAACACTGACAGCATTCCCTAAACGCACACTTGCCCAATGACCCAGAAATTCTATCCAGGAGAAATGAGACTTATGTTTCACTATAATGCTTATAGTAGCTTATTCCTAACAGCCAAAAATGAAAAATAGCCCAGGCATCTTTCAAAAGGAGAAGAGAGAGACTAATTCTGGTATACTTATACAATGGAATACTCTTCAGCAGTAAAATTGAATAAAGTAGTATTATGCATAATAGCAGAGTTGAATCTCAAAACTGTTATTCTGAGTGAAATGTAAATAAAAGGGAAATATAAAAGTAATACCTTTTAGAAATACTAGGTTCTAGAACAGACAGCATTTATATGGTGTTCTAGAATAAGCTAAATTAATTCAAACAATGATTGCATCATTGGAGTGGGAGTGCTTCAGGTATCGAATGGAAAGGAACATTAAAGGAACTTTCTGGAGTGATTTTAGTGTTCTATATTTTGCTGTTTTGTGTTGCACAGGTGTATACTTTTGTTTCATTGAGTGCTGTATTTAAGATTTGTTTATTTCATTGTATATAAATGTCATCCCATAAGAAAAAAGTAAACAAACATAGAACTCTACTCACGTGCATGATGGAGTATTTGTGGGTAAGAAAATATATATAATGTATAATGTTGATGAGATTTTAGACAAGCCACTATTTACATTGCTGGCTAGGAATATAGACCAGCACAATGTCATGAAGGGGGTTTGTATGTACTTTAAAAAATTAACAAAAATTTATAAATGGGGCTGTTTCTTGACCTAGCAATTCTATTGATAGGAATGTGTCTTAAGGACATGATCAGAGGAGGTGTGCAATAAAATATGCATTAGTGTGTTCAACATAGCATTATATAAATATGGAATATTGCCAAAAACTTAGATGTCAACTGAGTCTGATTAATTATGAAAATTATAGTATGGGAAATGATATACACACATTGTGATCATAATAAATGCATTATTGATATGAGAGACTAGTTGTAATATATTATTTTCGTTTGGGAGTTGGCAGTCTACAGCCTAATGGTCAAATCTTGCCTGCTGCTTGTCTCTGTTTTATTGGAACACAGCCACGCCCATTTACTTATGTCTTGCCTCTGGCTGCTTTCATGCTATAACAGTAGATTTGAGTAGTTGCAGCAGAGACCAGATAGCTCACAAAGCCTAAAATGTTTACCGTATGGCTCTTTACTGAAAAAATCTCCTGATTTCTGGTTAAATTAAATTAAATTAAAATTTAAAAATACAGGAAGGGCTTACCAAAATTAACTAATTCCATAAATTCTTTATGAGCGCTTACCATGTATGAAGCACTGTAAATACACTACACTGTGTACATAAATGTGACTGAAACAGATTCAGTCCTTGTTCTTATAGAGTTTAAGTGTGGTAGGGGAGATGGTTATTATAAATATTTAAATTAAAATTATGATTAATACTATGAAGAAATGTTAACAGAAGTTATTTCTAAGTGTTGGGAATATGGATAATTTTTAAAACTTGTTCTTTTTCTAAGTTTTCTAGGATTTTGTTTTGCATTTGTCAATTATTTTTCATTGGATATAGGTAAAGAAGATTGAGTAGCTAACCAGACATTAGCTTCTTCAAAAATTTTTAAAACTTTTAAAAATGATGTTCTCTTAATTTACAGAATTAATTTTAGTAGCATTCTTATTAAATATTTATTGAATGCCTATCACATGTTTAACATTGTGAGAGGTGTTATAGAGGCAGATTAGAAATATGAGACTTACTTTTAAGAACCTATTGTCTGGTTGATGAGAGACAAACCAAGCATACATAAAATAGAATTACACCATATAAAACAATTTATAATAAGATAACTACATGTTAGAAAAAAAGACCCCAGTGAATTCTGATTTAGTCAGGTGAGACTTAATGAAGAACGTGGGCTAAGAACTAGACTTTGAAGTATGGCTAATGATTTGGGTAAGTGTGGGGAAGCTGAAAAGCATTTCAGACCGTAGACTCAGCATTCAAGGCACAGAAGTGAGAATGGGCGTCGTTTGTCTATACAGCAGTAGGGAGATTGACCTGAGGAGACCACTGCTGCTTTTAGGGGATGTTGGCAAATAAAGACTGGGAGTCAAGACTGACTTTGGAGTGCCTTGTAAACCTGAAACAGAAGTTTCGATTTGTTTTCTAGTAAGAAATCAGAAGCATGTGAAGTCTGTCCTTTCTCCCTCTCTTTGGTCCCTCTCTCCTGTCTTCCTCTCTCCTTTCCCAGAAAAAGACTATACAAATAGAATGGAAAGAAGATTAATTCTGCAACAGAACACAAGACATATTGCCAACTTTTCTTTCTAAATTTTGGCTTTCTGCATTCTTTTAAAACTAGAAGCTGTTATTCATTAAAGTGACAGGCAATGATGTGTGTTGCTAGGGCTAGAGCCACCCCTGGCTCAGGCTGCTGTAGCATAACCGCTGGCAGTTATGAAAAGTGTCAGGCTGCTGTGAGAGGATGAGCATTAACTGCAGTGTAGCCCTTCTGCGGAGTTCATTGGGACATAGTCTTTTCTCGTTCTTACAGGTATCCTGAGGCATGTGTTATTCGTTATCTTTTCTAGAGAAATTGATTCATCAGATTTGTCAGATTTTTAAATCCAACATTTTATTTTAAGTCCCCCAAGCTAAAGAAAAACCTTCTTTGGTCTAAGAATGGCTAAATAGCAACTTATTCTCTTAATTTAATGGCAATTGACTTCTGCTTACACGAACTGAAAGTTCGCATTGTCAGGCTGCCTTTTTTCCCCCTGACACTAGTAGTTTTACTCCGCATTCTAGTATAATACCTGTGCCCTTATCTTTAAAATGCATGAGTGATTAATGTGTTTGTTGAATTTTTTTTATCCCTTTGATTCTTCCTCATATCCTTAAAACTGGTTTTAAAGATGACCACTCTCAAAAACGTAGCACAGATTTAACTCTGGGTTCATAGTATTAGACATCTTTTCTTATTTTAAATATCTCTACTAGCAAAGCTTGAGAAAATCTTACTGGATTTGACTTATTAGGACATATTATCTTTCTATAAGAGTTCCAGGTCATCACACACAAGTTCAGCTTCCTCTTGACTTTCTGCACTTTGCCATATGTTTATTATAAAGTATTTCTGTAGTTCAATCCCATACTTACACCTCCCTAGTCAGTGACCTTGCCAAAGAACTAAGTCTTGCATAGAATTTAAATGATGGGCAGAATCTTTAAATGTCATCTTTTCCAGTGTCCCTTAGGTAAGAGATTAGATAATTGATTAGCCTTAGGTCAAACTATGGGTTAATATCAAATACCTGATTAGAACCCAGTTCTCTCTGCAATGATATTGTCTCACCTCTCTTTTAGTTGTCTTTCTAAGCCTCTTGGAGTCCTGAGCTCAGGTGATTTCATTTCAGTTCTGCCTGACTTTTCCAGAGAGATAGTAGCCCTTTGTTTTGGTGGAAGGTGCCCCTATTGCATCAGCAGGAGCAATTCTATTCCAACTAAGTGCGGATGGGTGCAGTTACAGTCCTTACTTACTTTTCTCATCACTCGCCTACAGAAATTGAACTAGACCGTCCTAGAAGAAGAGTCAAGACTACATTTGGAATTTTGAAACTCACTTTCAAGAGAGCTAGATATTCCCTGAATCCCAGATTGTGTTAGTACAGGGTACAAACTTAAATTTAAGATATGTTACATCCTATTCTTTGCCTGGGGTGTCCTCCCATAGATTTATTTATGCTAAGCTCATAAAATTCAAACTTTTGCAAAATTGAATTTTCAATCATGTTTGAAGGTTTGACTAACCATACTTTCTGATGTACTATAGTGTGAAAAATCTGAACTGTTTGTTTTTCTCTTATTTTGGCCTCAGGAGACCATATAGTTGACATATATGGTTAAGTTTATTAAGGAATTCTTTAATTTCATTAGTACCCCATGATTTTCAGAGTGGGCCTGTTTACACAATGCCCCAGTGATAAAGGCTCCATGCAATTGCTTCTGTGTCTTTTCCTCCCATGTCTTCCCTGGTCAAATCTATTCACATGATGGGATTCAAATCATCATATTCCTACAGAACTTCTTATTCTACCTTGATGATTGAAGCTCCTAAGGCAATCTGAACGTGCAGCAAGGTTGACAAACAAGGGACAGCGCAGAATTGCCTCTTAAAGCAGCATATAGTAAAAGCCATGTGGATTTTACTCCTGTCCTCCGCTCATTTTGTATATCTTAAAGTTACATTCTTTACTACTCAGAACACTCTTTTTCATAAAGACTTTAAGGTTTTGGTTGTTTTGTTGTTGCTGCTGCTACTCCTAGCTTTTGTGTGTGTGTTTTCTCTTTCTTGAACCTTTCTTTCCTTTACTTCCATCTTGGAGGTTGAGCCCCAAATTATCGAGGCCAGCCTTCAAGTTCTTTTCCACTGGGCCAAAGATTCTTAGCAAACTCTTAGGAAGTGGTGAGCTAAGTATGCTCTTGCGGTCTTAAACTTTGGCCCCCTTTCTATCACATAAATTCTATGACTACTCCTTTTCTCTCTTTCCTATTCTGAAAATTGCTAACCTCATGGCACACAAACTCCACTCTCCTTGGTAGCCTCTCTTTTCTCCATGTTCCATCAGTACATTCTTTGGTTTGTCAGATTTCATGTATGGATTCTAATCTAAATGAGCAGAGACTGATTTGTGGTTGTTTTAGATCACTAAGTCCACAGGTATATACACAGTAGACTCGTATATGCCCAATTTCTGAGTTTCACTAAAAAAAGGCTGAATGAAATATACCATTGTTGAGTGGTATAGGTTAGTGGCCTTGCTAACTTGTATTTTTTCACATTGATACAATAACTCTTTTTTTTGCTACATCAGTATTTTGAGTGGGCCTATTTGAATATCAGCACTTCTACTTCATGATACAGATTTAGCTTAGATGGGCAGTCAGGAAACCTCTTCATATTTTTGACCTTGAAGGAACATTGCTTTTCCTATAATGGGTTATGTTGGGTAGTTTATGTAGGGTTAATTGTTATTGAGATTGGATTCTTCACCTTTTTCCCCCTATACATTTTAACATGCCATTTAATGAATGTAAAGTTATGCAAAGCATTTATATTAAATAGACTTAAGTATGTCTTTCCTATCTGCTACATGGTTCCTACTGAGAGTGTTGATATTCAAATATTCATTTATGATTTGTGTTATTCAGGAACATGCCTATAAGAATATACTCTATTCTTCATCTTTGAATTATCACTGTTCAAGAATATATTCCATAATGATATTTTTTATTAGTAGGTGAAATATCTCAGTTTTCTTCTTTCCATTTAACCTTTCGTTTTAAAAGAAAAGTTCCAAAGTTAAGGAGTTAGTTCATGGTATCTATAAACTGGTTAGGAACTGAAGTATATTATGAAGTAAAAATTGAAGCTGAGTTGCCCTCTAGGGGTTCAGTTTTAACACAGCACATGTAGAAATAATCTATTGAGATCTTTTGGGGGAGGGGTAGATCTGCTGAATAGAGGAACTCTATTTTTCATTTTCTCTTGGAGTGTGACTAGTCAACAGCACATGGATTTCGACTGTTTCTTGCAAATGAGAACATCCCAATTTTGTAACCTACAGACAGTTTAAACATCTGTTTTGGCTCATTTTAAAAGTCAGAGCATTTGTGCCAGAATAATCCAACCATTAACATATTTTCAAGAAGTATTTGGTGACCAGACCACTAATTTTTTCCTAGCACTCGTTTGTTTCTTCACTGTCACCTCTATAGCACTTTTAGGTCAGCTCTCACCCCTCTTCTGCCCAGACCCAATACAGACTTCAGTGAAGTGGTTTAATCATGAATCTTTATGCTTTCAGGGTGTGATCATGAAATTTTTTTCTTTTGGTTTCGGCACTTTGACTGGCATCTTTGTCTGGACTGGTGAGAATGCTTCTGGTTTGAAGCACAGTGGCTGTCTGCCCTTTAGCCTCATTGGTTTGCGTTGCTTCAGGTCCAGTGATTGTCGTTGGAATCTGTCTCTGATGCAACGCGCTCTGCTTTGTTAGAGTTAGATTCTTACTGTTTGGTAAGAGTGAGCAACTTTTTTCTCATTATTGAAAATGTTACTTAAACATTGATGAGTAAATGGTAAATATAGAGTTTATTTCCTATGCAGATATTTAAATGTTTTAAGTATTTAAGCACTTTTCTATGTCAGATATGAAAATTTGTGTGTATGGTGTGTAGCGTATGTTTTAATAATGCTCTGTCATTCCCTTTGAAGAAGGTTATAAAATTTTACTCCTTTTAATATACAATTTTTTTCTCCTCTGTGTTATATTGAGCTTTTCCATTTTTTTTTCCCATGGTTATGGAAAAACCTTGATTGTTAATAGTCAGAACCTATTTTTAATCGTTAATTTATAAGTATTTTTTAAGTTCAGTTTTTATCTATTAATTATTGTAGTATCTGAAAGCCCCTATTAGATTTTGATATATATTAAAATATTAAATTAGCTATGATCTATAGATCTGTGCTGTCCTAGTATAGCAGTCAAGAGGCACATTAGCTACTTAATTTTTCTTACTAGCACCAGCCACATTTCAAATGCTCAAGAACCACATATGGCCTGTGGTTACCGTATTGGATAACACAGATATTGATCATTTTCATCATCGCAGAAAGTTCTATTGGACAGTGCTGATATAGACATATGAATCATCTTCAGTGTATTTTAAAAAATATCTTACTATGGTAAATTCCTGTGTAAAATGAATTGAAACATGAAAACATTATATATCTTTATATTTTCTTCTCTTTTATCAAGAGAATATTTTGGAAATAACTGTAATTGAAACTATCACATAGAAGTAGTTTTACCTTTCTATTTATCTTAAAGATCATTGTATATTTCTGATTACAAGCTAAGTGATATCAAGTGTTTTAATAAAA
Organism: Equus quagga; assembly: GCF_021613505.1. Lineage (NCBI taxonomy): Eukaryota > Metazoa > Chordata > Mammalia > Perissodactyla > Equidae > Equus > Equus quagga. Next base: position 154,294,503 of record NC_060267.1, on the reverse strand, counting down.
TTACATGTTTTTGAATTATGTAAATCCATCTACTTTATCTTCGTCTTGTGTTAGAAACACAGGGAAATCCTGTGTTCTTAGGAATATAGTTAAACTGTGTTCATCTTTACATTGACTTACTCTGCTCCTTCCCATTACTGTAAATGTAACATTAAGTGCTGACTGTTTAACCAAGTTTTAGGTCTTACTCAAGGAGCCAATTAAAAGTGATTTTAGATTTTATAATTACTATTAAGGGAGAAATCCAAAACTGCAACTGCCGTTCTGAATGTGTTAGGATATTAAAACAAGGAATATAAACATTTTAATCATAGTTGAGAGGAAAAATAAGGAAGCTTTAGCTGCTTACTTGAAAGTGTATTTTTGTGTTGTTAAAGAGGATTATGATGAATATGTTTCTGTGATAAATCTATGAAGTTTCATAAACTGTTTTCTTACTGACTATAGTAGTTTTTAAAAATAATTTTCATTTTTATGGTTTCTAGTTTTTCAATGTGTTCACAGACCTTTTGTGGATAGTTATAACTGTAAAAGTATCTTTGGAAGTAAATGAAAAAATGAACATTAAAATTTGTAGATTTTAGCATTCTATAAAAATACATGAACATATCTTTTAAAATACCTACCATGAAATATTTGGTTGGGAAGACCGTATCAAAGGTTTAAGAATGTATTTCAAATCAGACTTATTTGTATCACTGTTTTGTTTTCTTTTTAATTTTTTGGTGAGTTTTTTTTCAACTAAGTATATTTAACATAATATTTTTAAATTCTTTTGTTCTTGTAGGTTTTTTTCAGTTTTTTTGAGTTGACATACAATTTTACAAAGCAGTATTAATTTAGAGTTAAGTTTTTATATAGAAAAGTCTGTGAATGCTCTAGGAATTCTGAAAGAATATTTTAGTTAAATTCTGAAAGAGTTTAGGCAGAATTTTATGCAGCAAACAGACTTTTTAGCTAGGTTAGATTTACATAGCTTTGTTTTTTTAATTCACTTTCTTTGTCTTATTAAGTACTGGGGAAGAAATAGCCTATGAATTGATAACATCTAGATTACCTATCTATTTAGAAGATATACCAAATAGGAGTTAAAAGGTGAAAGCTGTGTATAGTGCAAGATATTAGTGGGACAGTGAGCAGATTAGCCTAATTATGTAGGACTAATTACAGTTTAGGATCATGTTTTGGTGCTCTGTAAAAGCCAAGCAAAGAAATCTAGAAGTGATATAATAGAAAACAGAAATTTCCATGTAGCAAAAATTTTTGTTTAGGGGAAATTCTGTGATCTTACAAATGTAGCATTAGATGGAGCCTTTGAGGTTAACTAGTCCCAATTCAGGAATCTTTCCAACAAATGTGAGACTTTCCATTTTCAGTACACCTCTGCCCCAATTCAGGCTTTTTTTATTAATTTCCCTCTGCATTTTATTGTTTTTTAGAAAAATAACGTTGTTCTTTTAATAAAAATTATAAATAATTAATATAATGTAAGGAATATAGAAAAGTTGCAGCCTTCTCCAAAAAATTACTCTAAATCCTACCATTCACAGATACAGATATCTGTGAACATATAAAGATGAGATTATATAATATAGACTATTTTTTAAAGTTGAATTTAGCAAAGCAAAGCTAAAATGGAAGATTTGCTGAAGTTCAGGTACAATTTTCTTTATAAAACGTGTATTACTTCTGAAGTTGCCTCAAATCTTAAGAAAAAATTATGTAAAAGCCATTGATAAATTTCAGTCATTGTGGTTTTTTTTAACTTTGTATTCTACTGTTGGACAGTATTGATTGATTCCCTGCTTTGAAAGTATGATTATACTTCCCCCACATCCTCTCTTTTAGGTTCAAGTTTTTTTAAGTTGTATTTTTGCATTGTCAAAATTTATAATACTTGTATTCTTGTCTGTAACCATAAATTTAGTGCTCACCACATCATCTCTTCTCCTTATTTCTGTCTTTTGTCCTGTTGTTTGATTGGCTAGATTTCACTGTTGAATATTTTATTTAAGAAGAGTCTTTGGGTTCTAGAATCTTTGACATGTGTCATGTTTGGAAATGACTGCTTGTTGCTTTATTTATGAATGACACATAGAATTGGTGTAGAATTTTTGGGTCATAGTGTCTTTCCCTCCAAACTTTGTACACGTTGCTTTAGTGTTTTATAACATTGAATGTTGCCCTGGGAAGTCTGAGGCCAGCCTAATTTTCATCCCTGCCCCACCTTGCAACCACCCTGTCAGAGGTGATTTGATTTTTCTGTTTGGATACTAGAGTCATTTTTTCCTTATCCTTGAGTTTGGTAATTTAAGCAGGATGTATCTTAGGTATTGATTGTTCTGTATAGTTCTTTGTGGAACATACTATGTCATTTTGATTTGTAGATTCAGCTTCATGTCAGAAAACTTTTCTTAATTTGTAATTTAAAATATTTTTTCTTTTCCTTTTTTTGAGTTCTTTATCTCAAAGATACCAGTCCTTCTTGGAACTTTTAAGCAAGGTTTAACACTTCACGTTATTTGCTACATAACAAGTTACCCCAAAATTTAGTGACTAAAACAACACGCATTTGTTATCCGACAGTTTCTGTAGGTCAGGACTCCAACATGGCTTAGCTGGGTCCTCTGCTTCAGTCTCTCAAAGGCCGCAATTAAGATGTCAGCTTAGGGGCTGCAGTTTTGTTTTATTTTGTTTTGTTTTAACTTTTTATTAAGATTATGATAGTTTACAACCTTGTGAAATTTCAGTTGTACATTATTGTTAGTCATGTTGTAGGTGCACCAGAGGTCTGCAGTTTTATCAAAGCCTTGACTGGGGAAGGATCTCTTTTCAACTCACTTAGTGGTTGTGGGCAGGATTCAGTTCCCCCACAGGACATTGTGCTGACAGCCTCAGTTCCTTGCTGACTGTTGACCAGAGGCCACTCTGTTCCTTGCCACATGAGCTTCTCCCCCGTGGCAGTTTTCTTCATCAAAGCTTGCAGGCTAGGAAGGTAATAGAGAGCATCTGCTAACAAGACATAAGTCGTGATCTTTTGTAACCTAATCATGGCAGTAACATCCTGTCTGCATTATATTCTTTGGTTAGAAGCAAATCCCTAGGCTTAGGCTACCCTCAAGGGGAGTGGTTTACACAAGGGCATGGAAACCAGGAGACTGGGATCATTTGAGGCCATCCTAGAAGCTGCCTACCACACCTTGGTTTTCTCTATTTGCATTAACCCTCTTTTCCCCTCTATATTTATTGTGATTACCTTAAGTCACTTTTATAAAATCTCTCCCTTGAATTTTACCTGGGTCTGTTCTATTCCTTTTATATTTCTAATATATTTATTTTCACTGTTATGGATTTGTTTTGGTCTTCACCTTAGATTTTTATCTCCTCTTTCATCTCAGTCTACTTTATCAACTATTCCTTGAAGTCTAGGTTTCTCTGTTTTGTTTTGTTTTAAAGATTGGCACCTGAGCTAACAACTGTTGCCAATCTTCTTCCTTTTTTTTTCATTGCTTTTTCTCCCCAAATCCCCCCAGTACATAGTTGTATATCTTAGCTGTGGGTCCTTCTAGTTGGGGCGTGTGGGACGCTGCCTCAACATGGCCAGATGAGCGTTGCCACGTCTGCGCCCAGGATCCGAACTGGCGGAACCCTGGGCTGCTGAAGCGGAGTGCAAGAACTTAACCACTTGGGCAGCCCCTAGGTTTCTTGAATGTATGTTTTCATTAAGTTCTTATATAGTGTGACATTTAAGATGAATCTTCTTTTCCTTAGGGTGTGTTGCCCTGCTGTTTCTTTGAAAAATTGTGAGCGAATTCTCTTTAACACTCCTGCCACCTTTTTGTGATATGTTTGTCTTCCCTTGTGGGCTATAGTGTGAGGGCTGAGGTGTTCTTCTGTGTCCTTTCCTGAAGCCTGGAGGGAGGGGGAGGAGGGGCACACTGGCCAATGCACTGTTTCTGTTAAATACCTTCAGGAAGGTTTCCTCTTTTCCTGTGGGGTTACCTTTGGATTGTCCTCTCTATTAACTGTGGAGCCCTGAAAAATGGCATACCTGGATGGCTTTTCTACCCCTGCTGAGATCCTCTGAAGGTGAGTAGAGGCTTTTGTTGTCAGGGGTTTTGTTTTGTTTTTACTTTTCTCCAGGTTTCCTATTTATTTATTTATTAATTTATTTTCCTTGGTCTGCTTCTCTCAAGAGCGAGGAGTGCTATTAGTGGAAATTCTCATGGTTTTTAATTCATTTTGTTTCCCAGTGTGTTCTGGGGGTGGAATCAGGACTAGGAGCTGTGCCATGCTGAGCCTTGCCAGAATCTTTTCTTTCTTTCCTGTCTACTACTTTTTGAAGTTTATGGTATGAGACTGTACCTCTTTTCTTGTATTGTGGCAGCTGGCCAATTTCTCCCTTTTTAAAACTCCTTTTGTTTATCTTATTCAGGAAGGAGGAGTTTATGAGCTTGCAATTTCCTGCAATTTTTACCCAGAAGTCTTCCATATTTTTGCCTGAATTGTTTTATTAGCATATAGACTAGCTTTCCTTATCTAGAAAATTTCTTTTCCCTTCCTCCTCCCTACCTTTACCCTAAATGTCGTTGCTAGGTAAAGCTTTCTGAAATGTACAGTTTAGTTTGTGTCACTCTCTGCTGCCTATGTGGTTGAGCCTAAACTCTTAAATTTAACGTCTTCCAGGATTTTACTTAAGCCTACTTTACTAAATTAGAGTCTCGTTCCCTCTCTTACGCCTCCTTTCTGGCTAAATTTAAATATTTTCTACTTCCAGTACATACCCTGGGTTGATTTACAAGATATGGTTAGTACATAATATAGTGTGTATATATATGTCGTGGTTTTTACACCTGTCAGTCTCCTGATCACCTTTCTATAGGAAAATCTCATTTGTCAGGATCCATCTAAAAATGTGATCTCCAGAGAAGAACACAAATATGTTGTGAGCTCCTTTCCACTGTGATTGAAACAGTGATATTAAGATTGGTTTAGGTGTTCTGTCATGTTTCATCATATCATTGGATCACATTGAGTTTATTTGTCGTTCTGTTCTAATATTTGAAAGTTTTTTTTAACTTAAATGTAGGAATTTGCATTTATTCTGGGCAATTTTCACCTTTAAAAATTTTTTTGCTCTGGTTGTCCCTATTTTTGAGGTTATTTTTAATTTCAAATCAATCGTCTCTTATATCTGTATATGCTAATCATGCCCATTGTCGTTTCCTACAAGTCTCTAACAGAAATAGTAATTTTGTGGGAAAGTGAATGCAGTAGTTCCACTATTTTTGCATCCTTTTAATCTCATCCAGTGTGTTTTCTTCCTCATGTCTCTGGTGACATGAGAGAGAAAAATTATGATTGTTCTGCATATGGGCTAAGGCTGAATGGAGGAGGGTGATAATAGAAAAAGAGGAAGCTTTTTCTTTGATTAAGCTATAAGTAGAGGGCCTGTTTTTGGTGAGATGATAGTGAGAATGGGAAGCATCAAAGGAAACATTAGCAGGAGTTGGTGACTAGAGAGAAGATCACTGAAGAGAAACATGATGATGTCAAAAGTTTGATTTCGAATGATTTGCAAGAAGTAGTGAACCTGGACACCTTACATTTGAGGTATATGGTTATGAGATATCAAAGAATATATCCAACTTTCAAGAAAATATTTTAACAAAAATGTGCTTCTACCAGAAGGAGAAGAGAGAGAAAAAGGTACAGAAATCTTATTTGAAGAAATGATGACTGAAAACCTCCCTTACATGGGGAAACAAACAAGCATCCAGATCCAGGAAGCTCAGAGAGTTCCAAATAAGATGAACCCAAAGACACCCACACGAAGACACATTATAATTAAAATGTCAAAAAGTTAGACAAGGAGAGAATCTTAAAAGCAGCAAGAGAAAAACAACTTGTTATATATAAGGGAACCCACATAAGACTTTCAGCAGATTTTTCAGTACAAACTTTTTAGGCCAGATTGGAGTGGCACCATATATTCAAAGTGCTGAAAGAAAAAGACTTCCAACCAAGAATACTCTACCTGGCAAAGTTATTTTTCAGAATTGAAGGCGAGATAAAGAATTTTCCAGACAAGCAAAAGCTAAAGGGGTTCATCATCACTAAACCGGCCTTGCAAGAAATGTTAAAGGGACTTCGTTTCTTTTTTTTTTTTCTTAAAGATTGGCACCTAGGCTAACAACTGTTGCCAATCTTCCTTTTTTTTTTTTTTTTAAAGTTTGGCACCTGGCCTAACAACTGTTGCCAATATTTTTTTTTTCTGCTTTATCTCCCCAAACCCCCCCTGTACACAGTTGTATATCTTAGTTGCAGGTCCTTCTAGTTGTGGGATGTGGGATGCCGCCTCAACGTGGCCTGATGAGTGGTGCCATGTCCGCGCCCAGGATCCGAACCCTGGGCCGCCGCAGCGGAGCGCGCGAACTTAACCACTCAGCCACGGGGCCGGCCCCCTAAAGGGACTTCTTTAAGTTGAAAAGAAAGGGCACTAATTAGTAACAAGAACACATATGAAAGAATCTCATTGGAAAATTAAATATATAGTAAAGATAGTGGATTAATTACTTATAAAGCTAGCATGAAAGTCAAAAGACAAAGGTAGTGAAAATAATTAGGATTACAATAATTAGTGAAGGGATACAAAAGGTAAAAAGATGTAAAATGTGACATCAAAAACAAGGGGAGAAGGGGAGTAAAAATGTTGGGCTTTAGAATGGGATTAAACTGAAGTTACTATCAACTTAAAATAGACTGTTATAGATGTAAGTTGTTATATGTAAGCCTCATGGTAACCACAAAGCAAAAACCTGTAGTAAATACACAAAAGAAAGAGAAAGGACTATAAGCATAGCACTGAAGGAAGTCATCAAACCACAAAGGAAGAGAGCATGAGAAGAAGAAAGGAACAGAGAAGAACTACAAAAACAGCTACAGAACAGTAACAGCAATAAGCACATACCTATCAATAATTACTTTAAATGTAAATGGACTAAATTTTCCAACCAAAAGACATAGAGTGGCTGATTGGGTAAAAAAGCAAGATCCATCTATACACTGTTGACAGGAAACACACTTTAGATGTAAGGACACATACAGACTGAAAGCAGAGGGATGCAAAAAGATGTTCCATACAAATGGAAACCAAAAGAAAGCTGAACTGGCTATACTTGTATCAGACAAAATAGACTATAAAACAAAGACTGTACTAAGAGACAAAGAAGGGCATTACATAATGATAAAGGGGTTAATTCAACAAGAGGATATAACATTTGTAAATATTTATGCACCGAACATAGGAACACCTAAATGTATAAAGCAAATATTAAGACACCTGAAGGGAGAAATTGACAGCAATACAATAATAGTAGGGGACTTTAATACCCTACTTACATCAGTGGATAGATTATCCAGACAAAATACCAATAAGGGAACATTGGCCTTAAATGATATGTTAGACCAGATAGACTTAACAGATATTTAGACAATATTCCTCCAAAAGAAACAGAATACGCATTCTTCTCAAGTGCACATGGAACATTTTCCAAGATCATATGTTAGGCCACAAAACAAGCCTTATTAAATTTAAGAGGATTCAGATTATGTCAAGCATCTTTTTTGACTAAAATGATATGAAAGTAGAAATTAATTACATGAATAAAACTGGAAAATTCATATATATGGGGAGATGAAACAACACACCACTGAATAATCAGTGGGTCAAGGAAGAAATAAAAAAATACCTTGAGACAAACAAAAATGGAAATGTAACATACCAAAAGTCATGGGATGCAGCAAAAGAAGTTCTTATTTATTTATTTACTTATATTTATTTTTTTTTTAAAGATTGGCCCTGAGCTAACATATGTTGCCAATATTTTTCTTCTTCTTCTCCCCAAAGTCCTCTTACATAGTTGTATAATCTAGTTGTAGGTCCTTCTAGTTTTGCTATGTGGGACGCTGCCTCACCATGGTTTGATGAGCAGTGCTAGGTCCATGCCCAGGATCTGAACTGGCAAAACCCTGGGCTGCCTAAGTGGAGTGTGCAAACTTACCACCCGGCCATGGGGTCGGCCCCACAAAAGCAATTTGAAGAGGGATGTTCCTAGCAATAAATGTCTACCTCAAGAAACAAGAAAAGTCTCAAACAAACAACCTAACTTTACACCTAAGGAACTAGAAAAAGAACAACACACGAAGCCTGAAGTTAATAGAAGGAAGGAAATAATGGAGATTAGAGCAGAAATAAATGAAATAGAGACTAAAAAGGCAATAGAAAAGATCAGCAAAATTAAGAGCTAGTTCTTTGGAAAGATAAACAAAATTGACAAACCTTTAGCTAGACTCACCAAGAAAAAAGGAGGACTCAAAATTGAAATGAAAGGGGAGATGTTACAATTGATACCACAGAAATACAAAGGATCATAAAAGACTACTATGAACAATTATATGCCAACAAATTGGACAACCTAGACGAAATGGATAAAGTCCTAGAAACGTATAACCTACCAAGACTGAATGTGATGAAATAGAAAGTCTGAACAAACTGATTACTAGCAAAGAGATTGAATCAGTAATCAAAAACCTCCCAACAAACAAAAATCCAGGACCAGACGGTTTCACAGGTGAATTCTACCAAGCATTCAGAGAAGAATTAATACCAGTCTTTCTCAAACTATTCCAAAAAATAGAAGAGGGGGGAAGTCCTCCAAACATATTCTGTGGGCCAACATTACCCTGATACCAAAACCAGACAAGGATTGCTCCCCTCCCCAAAAAAAAAAATTACAGGCCAATATCCCTGATGAACATAGATGCAAAAATCTCCAACAAAATATTAACAAACTAAATTCAGCAATACATTAAAAGGATCATACACCATGATCAAGTGGGATTTATTCCAGGGGTGTGAGGGTGGTTCAACATCTGCAAATCAGTCATTGTGATACTCCACATTAATAAAATGAAGGCTAAAAATCCTACAGTCATCTCAATCGATGCAGAAAAAGCATCTGACAAAATTCAACATCCATTTGTGATAAAAACTCTTAATAAAGTGGCTATAGAGGGAAGGTACTGCAAAATAATAAAAGCTGTATATGACAAGCCCACAGCTAACATCATACTCAAAGCTGAAAAGCTGAAAGCTTTTCCTCTAAGATCAGGAACAAGACAAGGATGTCCACTCTTGTCGCTTTTATTCAGCATCTTATTGGAAGTTCTAGCCAGGGCAGTTCGGCAAGAAAAAGAAATAAAAGGCATCCAAATTGGAAAGGAAGAAATAAAATGGGCACTATTTTCAGATGACATGGTATTAAATATAAAAAAACCTTAAAGATTCCATCAAAAAACTGTTAGAACTAATATAAATGAATTCAGTAAAGTTGCAGGATGTAAAATCAATACACAAAACTCTGTTGCTTTTCTTTACATTAATAACTATCAGAAAGAGAAATTAAGAAAATCCTATTTATAGTTGCATCAAAAAGAATAAAATACCTAGGAATAAATTTAACCAAGGAGATGAGAGACCTGTATATTGAAAACGATAAGACATTAATGACAGAAATTGAAGAAGGCACAAAAAAGTGGAAAGATATTCTGTGCTCATGGATTGGAAGAATTGTTAAAGTGTCTGTATTACCCAAAACAATCTATAGATTTCAATGGCATTTTTCACAGAAATGGAAGAAAGAATACTAAAATTTTTTTGGACCCACAAAAGACGCCAAATAGCCAAAGTTATCTTGAGAAAGAAGAACAAAGCTGGGGGCATCAAACTACATTAAAATCACTAGTAATTAAAACAGTATGGTATTGACATAAAAACAGATACATTGATCAATGGAACAGAAGAGAGAACCCAGAAATAAACTCATGCATATAAGGTCAATTAATTTCTGACAAAGGAGCCAAGAATATACAATGGGTAAAGGACACTCTCTTCAATAAATAGTGTTAGGAAAATTGGACAGCCACATGAAAAGGAATGATCCTGGACCGCTATCTTATACCATACACAAAAATTAACTCAAAATGGATTAAAGACTTAAATGTAAGATTTACATTCAAATCTTCAGATTTGAACCCTGAAACCATAAAACTTCTAGAAGAAAGCATAGGCAGTAAGCTCCTTGACATAGTCTTGGTGATGATTTTTTGAATCTGACACCAAAAGCAAAAGCAACAAAAGCGAAAATAAGTGGGAATACATCCAACTAAAACCTTCTGCACAGCAAGGAAACCATAAGCAATATGAAAAGGCAACCTATTGAATGAGATTAAGTAATTGCAAATCCTACATCTGATAAGGAGCTAATATCCAAAATATACAAAGAACTCATACAACTCAATAGCAAAAAACCAAACAGTCCAATTAAAAAATAGAGGATCTGAATAGACATTTTTCCAAAGACATGCAGATGGCCAACAGGTACATGAAAAGATGTCAGACATCACTAATCATAAGGGAAATGCAAATCAAAACCACAGTGAGATGTTACCTAACCTCTGTTAGAATGGCTATTATTGAAAAGACAAGAGATGTTGGTGAGGATGTGGAGAGAATGGAACGCTTGTGTACTGTTGGTAGGAATGTAAATTAGTGCAACACTATGGAAAATAGTATGGAATTTCCTCAGAAAATTAAAGCTAGAACTGCTATATGATCCACCAGTTCCACTTCTGGGTATTTAACCAAAGAAAGTGAAAACACTCACTCTAAAAGGTATATGCACCCTCCTGCAGCATTATTTACAATAGCCAAGGTATGGAAACACCCTAAGTGTATATCTGGGATGAATGGACAAAGAAATTTTGGCATATATATATGCAATGAAATATTATTCAGCCATAAAAAATAATGAAATCTTGCTATTTGCAACAGTATGGATGGACCTCAAGGGCATTATGCTAAGTGAAATAAGACAGAGAAAGACGAATACGAGAGAAAGATAGTATGATCTTTCTTATATGTGGAATCAGAAAAACCCTAACAAGCTCATAGAATAGATCAGTGGTTCCAAGAGGCAGGGGGTGGCAGGTGGGAGAAATGGGTGAGTCTTTTTTTTCAGTTTAAATAAATTGAATAAAATTAAAAAAAATTTTGCCTGAGTGTTAGGTTTCTAATATAAGACATACAACAAGGTTTTAAAACAAAACATATACCTTTTGAAAGTATTCTTTCTTTAACATGAAAGCTCATTTGGTCCTATAAAATTTGTGTTAATTTTCTTCCTAAGACATTTTGTATTTTGAGTGTAAGATTAAATTTGAACTATATGGATTTCAAATAAGTAAAGAGAATAATTGTTATTTTTTGAAGAACCCATTTTAATTGGGTGAAATACAGGTGAAGTTAGTGATTTTTAGTTTAAAAGATAAAATGTTAATGCCTGGTTATTTAGAAAGTGCTATCACAGGATCTTCCTATCTCCCACAGCTTGATATATGCCCATTAATGGTAGCTCTCAGTGCCAGCTGTGGGGCAGTTATGTAAATGAATTCCGTCAAGAAAATTATAGAACTGGCATTGCAGTCATGTAAGCCTTACTTAATTGTTATGTGTGCAAAACAGACATATTTTTTCCATTAATATGCAAAAAATTCTATAATTGCTTTATTTTCTTACAGAATAGCTTTCCAAAGTTGCACATTATGTAGTTAAATAACAAAATTTGTGGATAGTATTTCCTTATTGTCATATGAAATAAATTAGTCTCTTCTACAATATAGGACAAACTTTTACTAACCATCTCAGGTGTCAGATGGATTTGAGAGAATTTTTCACAAAATAATCAGATAAAGAACTTGTCTACCTGTGTGGACATTAGAGTGAGTATCAGAAGTTAAGTACTAACCTGCTTGTATTTCATAAATAAGAAGGAATAAAACCCTTTAATTGCAAGTTAAAAAGCTAATGGAAACTGATATAGGTAGGTGAAACTCAAAGTAATAATACCAGAAATCCTAAATTTACCCATGCTATTTCGGTCATTTTTAGGAATTAAAAAAATCCTTTTAACCTGGGACCTTGTATTCTTCCTTTCCCCATCTTCTCTTCAGGAACTCTGTCTGTGTCCAGTGGCTCAGGTGACAGAGGACTGAGGTTCTTAATGGGGGCCAGCAGGTTTGCTTCTAGGTTTGTTATTCCAAAACATCAGCCACTACTTACATTCCCTGTTACTTAGGGAACTAGTTATGTTAGAAGTCAGGCCTGGGTTATTAACTAAACTTACTTCTTCCTTCTTCTGTTACCCAGGTAGAAGTTACAGAGATGCTTAGTTTATGTTACTGAATTTTTAGAAAAACAAAAAAAGAATTTGTAGACTGTGGAAGGAGTGAAGAATGCTGTTTTCACACTTTGCTACCCTAGAAATACATTTAGTGAGTAATGTTTTTTCAATAGATTCTTTTTAATCTGAGCTCATTTTTGCCTTAATATTTTAAATCATTTTTATGTATTTCTTTTGTCTTCAGTCCTTACTTTCATTTTAGTGACATCTTAAAATTAAGCCCTGTCTGATTTCCATAAGAGTAACTTAGTTGGCATTAGTAGCTGTGCCTTCTCTTTGGTCGTTGGTGGGGTGGCCACCTTTCTTGTGTTTAGGAATCCAGTTGTGGAAATGTTGTCTTAGGCACAGTTATTCTTTCTTCATGTCTGTTTTCCTTAGAAGTAATTTTTGATCTGTCATGGATAGAATAGACACTTTAGTGTTTGTATTATGTTGTCATCGGGTATATAAATGATGTTATTGATTCCTTCACTTCTTTTCAGTTTTTCCCCAAAATTCTCCTCAGAGAGGCTTACCTTAACGACCCTGCTTAAAATGCAACCCACTCTCTTCACCCTCCCATATTCCCTTTTACCTTTCTCTACTTTTTTCCTGTAACTTTCCACATTCTAATGTACTATACAGTATTATGTTTCCTGTCTTTCTCTTCCTTTTTCATAAACTTTCCAAAGGCAGAGAGCCTGGTTTGTTTTACTCATTTATCCCAAGTACTTAGAATAGGACTTGATGTATAGAAATTCTCAGTAAATATTTAACAAAAGAATGAATTAAGATTATGCTGTTTGAGCTGTTCTACTATTGTTGAAGATAAGAATTAACTTGCCTTAGGCCAGTGGCTTTTAAAAATTCTTTTCACCTGGCCTGTGGTAAGAAATACATTTTGAGGGGCTGGCCCCGTGGCTGAGTGGTTAAGTTTGTGCGCTCCACTTTGGCGGCCCAGGGTTTCACCGGTTCGGATCCTGGGCATGGACATGGCACCACTCATCAGGCCATGCTGAGGCGGTGTCCCACATAGCACAACCAGAAGGACCTACAACCTCAACTATGTACTGAGGGGCTTTAGGGAGAGGAAGAAGAAGAAAAAAAGATTGGCACCTGAGCTAACATCTGTTGCCAATCTTTAAAAAAAAAGAAATACATTTTAAAGTGCAACTCAGTGTACACATACATATACATTTTTGTGTCTGTTGCATTTATATGGATGAAGTGCACACTGTACATTGATATTTCCTGTTCTCTTATTTTTAAAAACAAATACTGTGTGCAGTCTGCTAAATTTTCACAATTCACTAAAGAGTTGCAGACTGGAGCTTGCATTAGGCAATAGATAAACCTAAAAAATTTTTATGTAAATAGAACCTGATTTTTCCCGTTGTCTTATGTGACTGGAAGTGTTTTATTTTAATTTCAAATTGGTCTTTGAGGGTACTTACAACATTTTAATTTTCAAATTTCTGTATCTATTAGCTGCTGTTAGGAGAAACTGATTGTTAGAAGAACTATGGATTAATTATTTAGTAAAAATAAGCTTAATTTGTAATATGTGCAATTTCTCTCAGGTGTTTGTTTTTTTAAGTTTGGGTTCATTTGTTTCTAAAGAAGGAAGAGCTCCTTCTTGATACGTGGGAGCAAGAAGTTAGGAGACCGCAATGGAACTGCAGTGGAGTTAAAAGGCGGCCATAGGATTCATTTTGAGATCTGAATAGAATCCAGGACCAAGTGCATGGGGAACAGATTGTTAGAAATCTGAATTCCTTTCTCCTCCTGGCTGTTGTAAGACTTAACTGCCAAGAATTATACATATATTCAGTTAACTAGAAGGTGACAGCTAGCCTCCTTTGAAAAATGTAATGCTGAGACTCCTTAAATGGTTGGTTGATTACCATTGTAACCATGTAATAGTTCATACTAAAACCAGAAAACTTAGGAAATAACTTTTTTCTGTTTGACGTAAGAAATATGATGATTCTTTAGTTTTAACGTTTGTACATTTTGAGAAAGCTCTTTTTAGCTTAATGTCAGCAAAGCAGCTGCTGTTTGAATTTACTTTGTAAAACACTGAATTATTCATTTCCATAAACAAAACTTCTTTAGTAATTATTTAGCATTAATTTATTTCTCTTTATTTCAATCAACCCTGTTGACATTCTGTTTTAAAATTAAAAATATTCTTTGTGGAATTTAACAAATAAGACTGTGACAGCCACTTTCTCTACTTTCTTCTGTTCTTATGACAGAAAATTTCCAAATCTGTTTTTATTTTTATGTTTTAAATATTTTATATTTTAATTTTGTTTTTATTATTTTAATCAAATTTTACTAATAAAATACAGAACAAAGAAAATTCTTATTTAGCAGTGTCTTATAAGTAGCTTCTTAAGACCAAGCCCCATGGTTTTGACCTGCTAGATTTTGCCATAATGCTTAATGTGTGAGTATATTTAATAACTGCTTTGTTGAATCCTGACAATGTAAAATTATTATAAATATTTTAAACAGTTATTCATTTCATCATTTGTACTCACAGATTAATAGATTTTTTGAAATTTTTCCATCCATCTTTGCAAATGTGAAAATAGTCCTTTAAATTTTGTGCTGCCCTTCTAGTAGCCTGTGGTGAGCCCTTCCACCTGCGAACTCTTATTATTAGTCATTGCATGTGCCCTCCTGGGCAATCAGTCTTTTACTGCCATATGATATTTGTTGTCATTCTTCCACAATTGCTATTTTATCTTGTATTGTTTAATTTTTTAAGCGTGTCATTGTTTTGCTGCTCTGTTGGAGACTTTTTGAGGGCAGCAAACAAACTATTTGTTAGCTTACCAAATATCTGGTGATTTAATAGAGAAGGAAAAGAAACCCTTTATGTTATAAAGTAGCATCCATTCCAATGAAACATTCTTCTTACCTCAAGTGCTTCTTGGAGCTGGATTTAGAGAGGTTTAGCAACCGATACATAATAAATTTAGGGTGGGCTTGAAGGAAATGTAAACCTTTAATTAAGGGCCCATTTTGTTTCCCTCCCTGTTATTGGTCCCTGAAAGGAAGTAAACATATTACATCCATCGTGACTGAGATAGCCTCGCGGGACCCTGGAAAGGATGAGGAATTAGAGATTGGGTAGTTTGAGGTGGGACTGTCTCCATTTAATTCCTCTGCTTATCGGGCTAAGGTGCTCTTTAGAGTAATTATGAGACTTCTGCTTTTTAGTAGTTGTCAAGTGAGTGATAGTAGTTTTTGAAGGGATAACCACATTTGCATCATTAGTCTACACTTGAAATGTTCAAGAAAGCCTTTCAAGCTGATGACACAGACCATCAGCCTTCAGCCAAGAGCCATTAGGTAGACATATTTTGTTTTTCCTCTGTGCAGTGTCTAGAAAACAAATTTAACTTTGTTTTAGTTTACCAAGTTAAGCTATTTAAAATTGTGAGATTTTATATAAAGCAAAAATTTCCAGCTTTAAAAGAATATAGATCTTTAGTCCTGGTAATGCTGTGTTTCCATTCCTGCAAGGTAAACAATTATCGGGAAGAAAGTAACAGCTGCCCCTTTAAACGTGGAGCATGTGCACTGGTTTGTTACAGTTTTTGCACTGTTATTTTATTTGTATTTATATAGAGAGAGCATATATTAGAGGAATATTTCTCTGAAAATATGCTTCAGTCATAAGAAAATCAAACAGATGTCTGTGTGGTTCAGGAAAAATAGGACAGAGCCTTTCATGAAAGTAAAGAATATCCTTTTGTATATAACATGCAGATAGCCCAACTTTCAAGTTGTATAAGCAGCCCCAGCTTCATATTCTGTAAGTCATTTGTTGGGAGTATCATATCTTAACCAATTTTGATTTTCGTGCCCTTAGTTATGGTCTATAAGTAACTTGTATGGCCGTTTCTCATAGGATACAAATTTTGGAAATCTGTGTTTCCAGGTTAATGTGCATAATTCTTGGTTCCTAATATTCTTTTCTATGAAATGATGTATCTAAGGCACCAGAAAAAGCACATCTAAAGTAACACTTATGAATTATTTAGTACAAAGTAATAACCAACTTTGTGAGGCTTAAAAAAATGTATAAAAATACATAATTATATTTTATATAAAATGTATCTTTATATCTAAAGTATTTTACATGTTACATATACATAATGTATATAATAAGTATATATGATGTACGTTTGGCACACACTAAGTACTCAAAATTATATTATTATTTTCAATTCTAATATAGTACATTTAGCCATGATTTTGCTTTCTTAAATATACTGTTTAAAATTTGAAAAATATCTGTCATTTTCATCTGAATTGTTGAGTTTGCTAACAAGTGAAACAATACTTTCTGTTCAATTAATCGAACAAATAATTTGGCTTTATTTTCTCCTCCATCTTAAATTTGAAAGGAATTAAGGACTGAAAGAGGAGGAAAATCTATTTCATGTTCTCTTTAGTAGTAAGAGTTACAAATATGTAAGCATTTTGTTATTTTTGGGTTCACTAATTTTCCTCCTCAGCCAGGACAGGTCAGTATGTCTTGCTTTTTCTGGACGAGTCATGTAGAAATAATTCGGTTGTTTTTAGGTATGTGCTTCCTTTTTGGAGGGGGCTGTAGTCAAGAGAGTGTGATCTAAAAAGAACGGCTTCTTTGCCCACCTTATAAATATCTGTGCCTGAAACATGACTCTTCTCTGAGAGTAATCAATCTTTAATAAAACCGTATTCCTAACTACTTGAGCTGATAAACAGTGAGGTTTGTTGTAAAGAAGTCAAGTTTATTTTATGTCAATTTTCTATTTGCCCTGTATAAGACATATTTAATTACTTTATTCCATCTCTGTGTTCAAATTAATCAGATTCTGCTACATATTGGTGCTCAAATTAGAATAATTCTTTAATCAACTGTGTTATCCATGCCATGGTAGACTAGAATAGAAAAGCTACTCTTGGCATATTGAACATGGCTACATTTTATTTTCTATTGTAATTTAAAAGTAAAATCAGAAATATTGATTTCTACTTGACTGGAGAGATGATTTAGTTTGAATATCAGTCTGATCTTAATCAGGTGAGAATTAATTGAGTTGGAGGTATTAGATATTCAGTGATGTTAACTGAACCATGATCAATCTACAGAGAAGCTTTCTTTTGTACTATGTTAGAATTATCAAATAGCTCATGCACTACAATGTAAAATAATCTTTTCATGTTCATCCTTCTCCCTTCTTGTCTCATTAAATGCACCACTAAAGTCGTTCTGTACACAGACTAATCTTTAAAGAAGCAAGCTAATCACAATTTAATAGAAAATTAAAAGCATAATAATTTTGTCATAAAATGCTATTGTCAGAATTTTATGATGATATATTTTTAATGCGTAATTTTAAAACCAAGTGATTAAAATCTCTTCTTTTCAAGTATAACTGCATTTCAAAAAAAAAAGCTTAGTTTTTTTTTATATTCAACATTACAAGAATAAAGTGAGCAATACAGAATTATTTTAATGTTTATTGCCAGGAATAAAAATAGAGTCTGTAGCATTATATTGTCTGAAATGTGGCATGGGGCTTTTCATTTATTTTAAGAGTGTGATAGCAATATCATAAGTGTTGTGAAAATATAAATGGTGAGATAACACCTCCATAGGACTTGTTCTTAAGTAGTAAAATTGTAAAGTCTTTAAATAAATTGCAGCCAGAATTGAAAGGATCGATTTGCCTTGTTAAGTAGAGATACTACACTTACTAAATGTCTAATTAAATTTAGCATAACATGTCTTTTATTCTTTTCTTTCCCTTTAAAACTGAGAATTTGGACCTATTTATTAGCAAAGTAGCACATGTTATCATTGTCGAATTTCTTCCATTTTGGCAGTTGGTGTGACCGTGTTAAATTAAAAGAAAGCCAATAGTGTGATTTCTGATGGTGTCATTTTACCCTGGAAGAGTGCTTTTCACTTGGTATTGGTATAATGGGAATAGTAGGATCTGTGTAGCTGTATATTTTGTGAGAAGCAGTGTCCAGATTTGTATTTGAGAACAGTTAGCATTTAATGAAATGAAGCCATACGTGCAGCAATACCCCTACAGTGTCGTGAGTGGATTGTTCTTAGTGAGATGTCGTCGGGTTCCTCACCCAGTTGTTGCTCAGCAGCAATTCAGGGAAGAGGGCTGGCTTAGGGAAAAAATCGAGAGAGGTGGTTTTCTCTGCTCATCAAAGCCAAGGCTCCCCTTATGTGGATTCCACTGTCTGAAGTGCACTCTCCCCTCTCCTCCACCCAAAGCTATTACTTTCCTTCTTTTTTTTTAAATTACATTTTGTAAGATTACACTTGTACAGACTACCAAACGCGGTACATATGTGTTCCTTCAATTTGTGCCCCCAGAGCCCCAGTTTTCCTCTTGAGACAACCACGATGACCAGTTTCATACCTATTCTTCCACAGCCATTTTGTGTTTACACAAACACCTGTGTGTCTATATAGATACATATGTATACATACCTCCACACAGGTGTATGTGTGTGTTCTAAACAGAAATGGTAACCTGCTCAACTGCACTCTTCTGCACCTTGCTCTTTTCACTTTAACTCTTGAAGACCATTCCCTGTCAGTGCACTGTTTTTCAGTGGCCACATAGTATTTTGTGGTATAGTATGTCTACTTTTGGTGTGACCGTGTTAAATTAAAAGGAAGCTGATAAGTGGCTTTTAATGGTGTCAAAGGCTATTTTTTACTTATGTAAAAGTACTTTTTTGCTTCAGCTAAGTGAAGACAGGATGAGGAATGGCTAGTGACATGTCATTCTCTTAGTGATTCCCTACAAATGAGAACCTTATTTATATATTTGTTTTTGTTAAGAAAGACATAGCCATAATTATTTTTATATTCAAATTGCTTGTTGTGTTTGGATTTGAAGAAATTATTGTCTTTATGGATGCTGTTTTTTAAGGGAGATGCCAGGCTGTTTCAAATCTTTTTTGGAGCAAAGCAAGGTGTTAAATACATAAATTTGACAAACCAACAGAATGTGAGGAGAGTGACCAGGTTTTGTCAGTAGTCTGGAAACCACATCCAACTAGGAGGAGGGAGCAGTGTTCAACTGTCTCTAAACCAGGAGGAGGAAAAAAATGAGAATGTTATTTCCTGTAGTGTTTGAAGAAGAGGCAGCGTTAGACTTAACTCTTATTTTTTTCAGGCTATAAATCCTCCAGATCCTACCCCCATCACACTCACGCGCTCACTCTCGCGCGCGCTCTCTCTCTCTCTCTCTCTCTCTCTCTCTCTCTCTCTCTCTCTCTCTC